>NC_041400.2:69553615-69566115 GCF_900747795.2 Erpetoichthys calabaricus | reverse complement strand
AAAATTCTGTGTGTGGATGCCATTTGGTGAGGCAAAAGAAGAATGTGCTCCAACTGAGGAAATAACACCTCTCAGCTTCCCTTGGAAATCTTATGCTGAGGTACGAGAACAGGGATTGCATCTGATAAATGAACCCAGGATTCAAATGGAGCAATGTGGATTTCATCCTGTCTTGACTTTTGTTCATTCACAGATACTTAATTGGTCACAGGAGTTTTCCCAATGTTATCCACATGCCTTTCAGTTCTGTTCAGTTATAGGACTGCACTGGTGAAAAAGGAAATAATCCTGTGGACAAAGCTATCAAATTACAGGGTTAGTCTATATCATTCTTCATGACAGTGAGGGTAAATGAGCACTTTGAAGAGAAAACAATACTTCCTAAGATAAAGACAAGCAAGTTCAGATTGTATGGACATGTTCTTAAGATGTCCCCAAGCTGCTGCCCAACGATCTGCACAAGGCAGAACTCAAAGGGAAAGGACTATGGAGAAGACTCTCACCTCGCCAGCAAATGTGCAAAAGAAAATGATGATGACCATTATGTATTTTAATGCTTTTTTACAACCTCTCTTACTTATTGCAAAAGAAATGTACTACTCATTTTACTACTTCTAATTCAGGGAATTAAATTATTATGAATGTTTAGGAGCGTTCTTTAAAATTGTCCACACTTTTTCTTAATTGTCCCAATATCATTAAGTTTCTCAGTCTATTTCCCAAAAGCTTTTCAAAAGCTGCTAAAAACAAGCCAAGTATTTTTTTAGATTCCTTACCTACCAGTTTGCACTTATTAAAGACTGAAAGTAATTATACTTTTGTCAATAATTTCCAATGATTTAATATCTTTTGAACTCCAAAATCTGTTTTATAAAGCTGGCAAAAAAATAAAAACAAAAAACTTGGATCAGTACCTTGTAAAGTGAGCTACCACCTATCACCCACACCTCATCTACTTTGGTAGACAGCTCAGAGGATTCCAATAGGCTTAGTGCAGAAGTCAGGCTGTCAGCAACATAATGGGCTCCTTGAGGCGGCTCCCTATCAGGTAAAATAAGCATAAATGTTTGGAAACAAGTTGTGAACTTCCTGTGAAAATACCTAAATACATACACACATATCACTGATTATACAGACACACACACACCCCACCATTAAAAATTAAGAACACACTGTAGGTGTCAGACCACAGACCTGAGATTTTGGTAGGAGAATTGTCAGAATTTTTTAAGAAAATTGCCTCAAACATGTTCAGTTGAGGAGAGATGCAGTAAGCATACTGGCCAGGGCGGTTGTGTCTTGCTGGAAAGAAAATACCTCACATTTCATGCAGGAGCAAGATCAGGAATGGATGGATGACTTGCACTACCAACTCTAGAAGTGAGTAACCACTGCAGCTGATGCCCATTGCTTTTCATAAGTGTTGTAAGCATATGCATAATGCAGTAGTTGTCATTAATAGTGGCCGTGTTGTCAATGGCAACTAGGTCGAGGCAATGGGCAATCACTTTTTGGCCTTTGGTTGACATCAATGGCAACCACTTAAGTGATGCACAGGTTTTTGGGCAATACAGCATTGCAGAACTGGCCAGTTTTTGTTTATTATGTGTAATCAACAAATTGATGTACAACTTGCCAGTCACTAGTGGGTTAAATGCAAGCTGCACTCATGTATACTGCACTTCCTAGTTTTCCTAGTACCAGTAAAGCAAGTTAAAATAGTGTTACCATCAGCTGGCATGCAAGGCTATGGGATCCAGATGTACATGTAACAGGAAGTCTCTTTTAGCTCCGTGGTAATTTGTAAATTATTGTATGAATTCAATTGAGGGAATAATGTTAAGTGCTGTAAAATTGCCATGTGAAGTGGAAGTATGTTAAAGTGCATGAAACCAGAGTTGCCAGGTACTAAAGTCAACCATCCCTAACACCCATGCATGCTACTGTTGCTATTTGGTTCACCATAGACTCCCTTAAGACACAACAGTCTTGACTTGCATCTGTAAATCTGGGTTGTCAAATACCATGTGTCTTTCTCTTCCTGTTGCTGCCAACTGTGATGCACTGTGCGCACCACTCATTTAATTAATTTCACAATTAGAGGGAATAAGCACTACTCTGTATTACCATGGAGTACTCTACTGATATTGGGACATTAACCTGATATTAACATTTACCTTTAGCATATTTTTTTCTTCTCCACTATATTAGAATGAAACACATACATATACTGTCTATACTGCTTTTAACCACTGTTTATTTTTAAGCAAACTCCATGAACAAATTTCTGATGAAATATATTAATGTATAAATTGAAGTGGTCTTCTGATCCAAACACATATAATACTGTATATTTAAAATAGATATCAACACTGCTTTCAGGTGAACAAAAGTGGTTAATTGGAAACAAAAGTGAGAAAAAGAATAATACCTTTATGAACCAGATTATTATATACAGTAATCCCTCCTCCATCGCGGGGGTTGCGTTCCAGAGCCACCCGTGAAATAAGAAAATCCGCGAAGTAGAAACCATATGTTTATATGGTTATTTTTATATTGTCATGCTTGGGTCACAGATTTGCGCAGAAACACAGGAGGATGTAGAGAGACAGGAACGTTATTCAAACACTGCAAACAAACATTTGTCTCTTTTTCAAAGTTTAAACTGTGCTCCATGACAAGACAGAGATGACAGTTCCATCTCACAATTAAAAGAATGCAGACATATCTTCCTCTTCAAAGGAGTGCGCGTCAGGAGCACAGAATGTCAGAAAGACAGAGGAAAGCAAACAAATCAATAGGGCTGTTTGGCTTTTAAGTATGCGAAGCACTGCGGCACAAAGCTGTTGAAGGCGGCAGCTCACACCCCTTCCGTCAGGAGCAGACAAAGAGAGAGAGAGAGACAGAGAAAAACAAACAAGCAAAAATCAATACGAGCCCTTCGAGCTTTTAAGTATGCGAAGCACCGTGCAGCATGTCGCTTCACGAAGCAGATGCACAGAAGGTAGCAACGTGAAGATAATCTTTCAGCATTTTTAGACGAGCGTCCGTATCGTCTAGGTGTGCGAACAGCCCCCCTGCTCAATCCCCCTACGTCAGGATCAGAGAAAGTCAGCGCAAGAGAGAGAGAGAGAGAGAAAAGTAAGTTGGGTTTCATCTCAGCCATCTGCCAATAGCGTCCCTTGTATGAAATCAACTGGGCAAACCAACTGAGGAAGCATGTACCAGAAATTAAAAGACCCATTGTCCGCAGAAATCCGCGAACCAGCAAAAAATCCGCGATATATATTTAAATATGCTTACATATAAAATCCGCGATGGAGTGAAGCCGCGAAAGGCGAAGCGCGATATAGAGAGGGATCACTGTACTTAGTGAAAAAATGTGTTTCCCTGACTAATAAATCTTTATCAGTTAAGTAATTATGTATATGATGATTCCTGTCAGACATCAGTTGATGATCATAGTTTTCAGAGGCAGCTTGTAAGTCTTGCAAAGGTTATTAAATATGAGAGAAAATATAACATTCTCAAACCCAATTAACCCAATGCAGAGTCATAGGATGGTACGGCCTATTCCAGTAATATGGGGCACAAGGAAGGAACAATCCACAGATATATCTGGACCTTGGACCACTATAGAGTACAGAAAAATATTTTTAAGATCAAGTTAAATAAGCATTTAAATGCAACAAACACCTAAAACTCTAAAAACTCAGAGACACATTAATAAAATATTTTATACAGTGTAAGGAAGATGTGTAAGACTAGAATTTTAACCCTTGTCCAATGTGCACCTACCATGTGTCCGAGTCTCATATGCTTCTGAGCTTATGCTTAAAGGCTGATGGTCTGTTATTTTATTATTCACTATGATAAATGCATTTTTTAGTTATTTTATATAAAGCTTAAAAGGAAAATGTTATATTTTAAGGTCTAATCATTGTTCTATTGTTATGCGCTAAAAGTTTCCTGTTGATGGGAAATTTAGGAAACATATGGTCCAGAACATAAAGTTAATGTGTTTCCTTTTGTGCAAATTGTACTTTTTTCTCTTGGGAAGTCATACACTCCCAATCAACCTAGTGAACGGGTTTAATTGTGGTTATTTAAGGTATCAACATTTGTCATGTCCCGTTAGCAACTAGGTGTAATCAATCATGTTAAAAGTTTTCTGATTATATAATGAATTCCTTGGAATAGTGATCTAATTAATGAATTGTATATAGCGCAGAGGACACTCTTTTCGTTGCAACACTTGCTAATAAAGATATGCTGTTGCCTCTTGCAAGATTTAGATAAACAATACTGAGTGACACTTTTTCCTGCCTGTGATTCATTGCTTAAACTGGGGCATTCCAGTGGGGGGTGTCAGTTAAAAATTTTCTTTCACAGATGACATACAAGGAATTACTATGGATTATGAAGCACAATAATACAGGAAAAATATTTCCTAGGGTTTCAATAAGCATTTAGTGAATAAAAAGAGAAAATGAAATGGTGGACTGTTATGCACACGAGCATCCCTTCAGCACCAGCGATGGGGACAGTCTATGAAGGATGGTCCCATACTCCATAAGCACTAGGAGTTACCTCAGATCAGATGATATACCAGTATTTGTAAGGATAGGCAGCTATAAACAGGGTAGCTACAAAGAGCCCAAGATCAGCAAAAATCCACTGGTTCTCCAACATTTGCCATGGCACTTTCCTGGTATATGATACAGTTCCAGGTAATCAATGTATGAAGCTCTTTATCTAAGACAAGAAAATAACTGATGTATTCTGGAGTAACATGGAACGTAAAGGAAACGAATAAAACTTACTGGAGCTCCCTGCTGAGCACAATGTTAATTCTGTTCTTCAGTGGCCTGTTTCTCTCAGGGATAGAAAACCAAGTCTTCCGACCCATTATAACAACATTCTGCCTTCCTGTTGAAGGAAAAATAAATAAATAAATCACACACACACTGAATGACCTCCATGCAATACAAAGTTGTCTTATGAGTTCCTTGAATCTAATCAATTTTTTAGTGCCATTGTATCGGGGGAAACAAACCATGATTAAGTCTGGATACAGATCATGATGTTGTATTTCTATCCTTAATAGTGTAGGGGTAAGGTGAGAACAAACCTTAGTGCTAGTTCGACAGTGACATATATACAATAATTCCACCACATATTATTTTTACATATTTGCTTCTGAACAGCTATAAGGTAAAGCAGGGTGGTTGATGCTAAATCTAGTACTTCAAGTCAAAATACTTGATGGGTTTTTTTTTAATTGGCCCTGTACTCTCCTCATTTAAGATCACAACTCTATAAATAGATCTGGAGAAAATGACACTAAATGTGATAAACGGCATTATACATTATAACCCAGTGGGGATTCTACAAACTGTGCTTGGCGAGTAAACGTAGGTTATATTGAGACGCAAGGCTTATTTCAGCCAGTGTTGGTTCCACCAAAAAGGATTTGCGTAAGTGCACCAACTCTTATTTTGCTCTGTGCCAAGCTAAGGATGAATCTTAGAAGAATAGATTGAGAGACTGAGTAGATTGTAGATTGAGAGTCCTTTAAATTCCCATTCGATGAAAAACAAAACCTTGGAGAAAGGGTAAAAAAAAATCCCAGAACCTAATGTTGCTTAAATCTTGTAATTTACTGCAAAATGGTAAAGCATCATAACTTATTCATTGAAAATGAACTAAATATAAATTATGTCATTCGTTACATTTCCTTTGGTCAGTGTCATGATTTTTTTAGCTTATCTAATGTTGAAGCATTCTTAGTTACACTATCTTTAAACGAGGCCCTGCACAGGACAAAGTGGGTATAGAAAATGGATGGATGCATGGTGTTCATTGGAAAGTGGTAAAGCTATATTGTTTATTGAAAAAATACAAGTGTTAATAATATACCACATTAAAATCATTACACCATTCATATATGGCTCTTTTTTGTCAGCAAAAGATAAATAGAAAAGATAAAGTAATTGAAAACAGGTAAAAAATGTGTTCCATAAAATCATTAAAATCAAAGTTATAAAAAGTACCAATTCAAAGTCAGTAAATCTCTAACATTAAAATAGTGCAAAGATGTTCATAGTAAAAATAACACTGCATTTGAAGACCTTCTATGATCAACCCTGGTGTGCTACGGTGTTCATGCATTAGAATATTTAAACCACCAGCACAATTAAGGACTGGAAAGAAAGCCAGTTTTCATTTTTGGTAATAATAAATAACAACATATATTAACAGATTCAATTGTACACCTCAAGTTTTAAATGCATTCTACTGGCCAAAATGTTCTGTCATTGATGATATATCTATCAATAAAATAGAAACACTCATTATTTAGAAAAAAGAAAAGAAAAAAAAAGTCAAGTCTGTTCTGATACTTGTCCTGATGATTTTCGCAAAGAGGTTTGTGATCACATTCAATGCATCTTTCAGCAACCCTGTGGGATCATGTATGTCTATTTCTTGGACAATATGATGAATTAGGGCAAAACAAATATTGTTAAAGGACTGACTGGCATTTACTGAAGACTAAAGCACTGCCCAAAAATAAATAAATAAATAAACAAACTTTACATGCATTTAGTTGAAGCCATGCATTACAAAGTTATCTCATGGAAGCAAATGTCTGACTACTGTTCAAACCATTAAAATTAGTATGACTCTTTTTTTGGAGAGTCTCTGTAAAATGTATTTATCCAAAGCTGTATCAGTGACTCTAAATAATGTTATTTAAGCTTCCCAAAGGTCACAGGCACAACCGAACGCAGTCCTCTTTGAATAATAGCAATGCCAAGCTTGTTAGAGTCTGATAATGTAAAACACATGTCAATTGAATACATACTTGTGGGCATCATACATGAAACACTTGAAACAATTTTTATATAAACAATGTTCCTTAATATTTAATTACTAGTCATTTAGCCCGTTACAATAACGGGCGCTAGAACAGTAGTGCATAAACATTAGTAGAAACAGTCTATATTAAACGGCAAGGGACTTTGACCTCATTCTTTTTGTTGGTCGTATTTTTCTTTCTTTCAGCCTTTCTTTTGTTGATGTTTACATGCTGAGCTGACCGTTCTTCGTGGGCTGCCACCGTGTATTGTGTGTCTTTAATTTTCTGTGACAGTAATGCTGTCTTGTATGTCCGCTGGCTTGTACGTCCGTAATATACCTTTAATTTTCTCTGTAATACAGGCGTGTGCGTCGGTATTATGCCTTTAATCTCCTCTGATGTAATATTGGCTTGTATGTGGCTGTAATATGAGTCACTGAATTGTGTACCTTTAATTTCCTCTCGCAGTAATACTGGTCTGTATTTCCGCAAAACGCCTGTAACTTTCTCTGACAGTAATATCGCACATCGCACCGTGCCCCACGCATGCGCACTTTACCAGAAGACACACACACACGGACACCTGGACACACACAGGGATTTTATTAAAGAGGATGCAATGCAAAAATTTTGAAACATAAATGTGCTTAGGCATCAGTTCGCTATAGATTGCCATGCAAGCCTTTCCTGCTTTCTTAATAATAGCTTTATTTATATAGCACCTTATCATACATATACATGCAACTTAAGGTGTTTTTTGTTGATTAATCTGTGAAAAGCAAAGATATACCCACTTTAACTTTGTTTATGATCATTGATTAATACTATAGTAATTTCTAATAAATGTAAGTATACTAAATACAAAAATCAACCAGGTATTGTTAAGCAAAATTTAACCACTAGAATGCAAAATAAACCTTTACTCTTATCAGAAAAAGGTTTTCTAATTAAATTACAGTAGACCCCAGCAAAGTCACGGTTCAGAGTTCGCAGCCTCAGTCATTCGCAGATTTTTCCTTAGAACCTATCTATTAATTGTTAGCGGAAACCACAAATATCCTCCGCAATTTTTATGGCTTTTTTTGTGGCAATACCGTACTGTAGAGAGAACAGGAAGCAACTGTAGAGGAAAACGCAGCTTGGGATGGTGAAAGTAGCCAATAGAATTTGAAACTGCAACTCCCAGCAGTGGCTCCGATTGGTCTTCTGCTGAGGGTGCTGGGGCTGTTGGGGTCAAAGGATGTCAGCGTGGCTTTTAAAAAGGGGGCCAGTGACCAAAATCAAAAAAAAAAGTTTTTGTTATTTGTGTTTCAAGTTCCTGTCTGTCTGCCATCTGTTGGGTTACCTGTACTTATTCATTTTGTCCTGGATCGTTTCGTGGTTGGCGTCTGGATTGTCTGCCGTCTGCCTGTGTACATGAGGACTGTAAGTGGATTCATGGCCATCCTGCAAAGACAGCAGCGCTCCTGAACCCGTCCACCCATCTTCACCATTTCAGGAACAAGTGGTAGGACTTTCTTTACATTCCCATTCAACGTGCGGATCTCTGGACTATCTATTTTCATCATTACATTTCATCTGTTGCCGTTTTTCATGAACGTTTTTGATGATTTACTGTGTGTGTTTTGTTTGTGCTTTGTTGTATTTAATGTGTATTCGCCGTAAGGAGAACAGGGGTGGTATCGTTGTTTTCATTTATTTCATTTGTTTTCATTACATTCTTTATTTGCTATTTGATTACTGGTTTGCTTTGTTTTTGTCTCTGTTTATGAGGCTGGGTATGTCCCTGGAATCTCCACCATAAAAATAAATAAATCGCCGTTTTCTCGATGGTGTGAATCTTAGCAGCACCGGACCGCTACAGCATTATTCATTTCTCCTTGCTGCTGATTGACTGTAACGCATCTCCAGCTGAGTGTTCTTGTGTTTTCCATTTTGCTCCTTTTAACCCTAAAACCACCACAACCGGCTATAGTCGTTTCCCAGTGCCATTTGCGAGCACGCAGGAGCTGATCAGTCAGTGCCGTATATTCGCTGAGCAGCCAGCTCATGACCACTGCCAGCCCCTTGCGAGCAAGGGGGCTGAATGCACCCCTAGAAGACACGAACGCTCCTCGAAAAACCCCTCTTAAAAAACGCTGATAGACTACCTTCACATTGCTCCCTTACTTGCTGGGCTTACTTGCAGCTGCTCTGTCACGTGATAGGCTTTTCACGCGATGCTACGCATACTTAACACTAGAATTACCAGAGCCTACGAAAAAACTCGTATATCCGGCCCACCTTAAATCGCTTCTTAAATCCGTTCACACCTCTCCGCCAGCATCCTTTGTCCTCTAAATGTGCTGATAAAAGACAAGCTGCCAGCAGCCGGCTATTCCATCCCCCCACCGACTTAGAACGTGAGCGCACTTTTCCCAGCTCTTGCCTTCATTGATTATGTGGGAGTGAAGTGGAGTTTTACAGTGGAAATAATTGATCGTCATTCTAAAGTAATCTGTGTAAACACATTGTTAAAACAGAAACTTTGTCATATTTTAGTAATAAATGTTACAAAATGTAGTAGGCATAAACTATAGAATGTGTAAAGCCCGAGTTCCAAAGATCAAATAAACACTTTCACAAAAGCTTCAAGGCCAATACAACAGCTTCTGTGGCGTAGCGCGTTAAGATTTGCCTCTTAGAGCAAAACAGCTCTGCCGCCTCTCAGACCTCAGTTCGAATCCCCGCTAGGGATAAAATGTTGCTTTTTTTTTTTTTCTTTTTAACCTGAAACGGACATAAAATTTATAAATTGGTATGCACTGTCAGTTAATGAGATCGTTATATTTTCATGTGGGATGCTCCTTTTAAAATATTTTTTTAACAATTGAGATTAACAGGAACAACTGTCCTTATAACTGTTATTTTTAAGATCCATAACAACGTGCGTTGTTGTTACTTAGAGAGTCAGATGGGGGGGGAGGGGTGATGTTAGAGCACGTGAGCTCATTCAGTGCTACAGGAACAACGCACGTTGATCTTTTTTCTTCTTTCAGTACATGTGCCTTCCCTGTTTATTTATATATCTCTGCCTGTCTGTCTCCCTATTACGCAGTGCTCGTCTGTCTGTGTGTTATGGATCTTAAAAATAACAGTTATAAGGACAGTTGTTCCTGTTAATTGCAGTCTCAATTGTTAAAAAAATATTTTAAAAGGAGCATCCCACATGAAAATATAACGATCTCATTAACTGACAGTGCATACCAATTTATAAATTTTATGTCTGTATCAGGTTAAAAAGAAAACAAAAAAAAAGCGCAACATTTTATCCCTAGCGGGGATTCGAACTGAGGTCTGAGAGGCGGCAGAGTTGTTTTGCTCTAAGAGGCAAATCTTAACGCGCTACGCCACAGAAGCTGTTGTATTGGCCTTGAAGCTTTTGTGAAAGTGTTTATTTGATCTTTGGAACTCGGGCTTTACACATTCTATTGTTTATGCCTACTACATTTTGTAACATTTATTACTAAAATATGACAAAGTTTCTGTTTTAACAATGTGTTTACACAGATTACTTTAGAATGACGATCTATTATTTCCACTGTAAAACTCCACTTCACTCCCACATAATCAATGAAGGCAAGAGCTGGGAAAAGTGCGCTCACGTTCTAAGTCGGTGGGGGATGGAATAGCCGGCTGCTGGCAGCTTGTCTTTTATCAGCACATTTAGAGGACAAAGGATGCTGGCGGAGAGGTGTGAACGGATTTAAGAAGCGATTTAAGGTGGGCCGGATAAACGAGTTTTTTCGTAGGCTCTGATAATTCTAGTGTTAAAAGCCTGAACAGCACCTGTGCTTTTTGTCTGATTGCTTTGTTTCTCTCTCTTCCCCCAGACATTCTCTGCTCTTGTTGGGGGTCCCGCTCCTGTTGTGCTCCACTATGATGTTTGTCTATTCTTTAATCGAGAACTAACTGCATACTGAACTCATTTCACTTCTGAAAGAGACATGTTTGTTTGAAGTGTTTGAATAAAGTTCCTGTCTCTACAATCTGCTGTGTTTCTATGCAATTCTGTGACCCAAGCGTGACACCCTGCAGCACTGCAGCCTCACTGTTCCTGGGAGTGAGCCGCTGCACTAGACTAGCCTGCCATCGCCAGTGTTTACTTTTGTATGTTTGAGTGCAGCCAGTTCAAGCGCAGTTGGCTCGGTGATTAACTGAATTTCATCCATGGCGTCAGTTGCACCTTGTACATATTGTTCCAGTAGTTTTTTAAAAATAGTTTTTAGTTCATTAGCAGTGTGTAAAATGATCAGTGTTGCAGTAATTATGATGCTCTTTGCATGAAAAAAAAAAATGTGTTCCATTAAAATTTCACTTTTTCTTTGTGAATTGTGATGTTTACTTAAAAAGTGCAGCAAAAAAGTATTTGGCGTCCAGGGATGCATTAACCCCAAGTGTGTGGCAGTTTAAGGGTTAAACCTCCAAGATGCCGCTGAAATGCCCTGCACCTTCTAAGGCTTCTGGCAATGAAAACGCACTTGCATGAATTACAGTACATATAGTGGTAACATCGGTATTTTACATTCTAGCACTGTGGGAGACATAGCAGTACAGTATACAGATTTACCTTTACATTCTTTATTTTTAGGTAATGTATTAAGCTGAGTTTGAAATTAAATTGAAGTGTTTTGGGGGCATATTTACGGTTTAAACTATAAAAATTGGCATTTTTTTAACCACATTGAAAATTTGCGTTTTTTCACAATTCGCGGGTGCTCTAACAATGTAAACCCCGCGAATTTTGGGGGTGTACTGTACTTATACACTAAGGCAGACAATGGACAAACCAGATCTAATTAATATTTCTCTCTATTATGAAAGGAAATCCTGAGACAAGACTTTTTCAAAGTGATAATTTCAAGTCCTGCATTATGAGACTTTGGCCATGAGATTTTTTCAAGTCATGCCTTCCTCTCAATCATATTCAACTATGCACACGGCCCTCTTACCTCTCATTCGTATCAATGCTTTTGACAGACACAGTTCCTGCTCTCTAACAGTAACTCTTAATAATTTTTACGTTTTCCTCACTTTAAGTTCCTAAAAAAAGAAGACTTATGTCCAAATCTTATTGAAGAATTTCATCGCAAAGGGTTACCAACTGAAGAAATGAGTACATGGGCAATCCTAGCACCGAAAAACGAAGAAGTCAAATGAATTAACTCGAAAATTTTTGATTATTGATACGCAATTTGCTGTGTAACCAGACTATGCTTAAACAGTTGGTGATGATCGTGTGGAAGATGAAAACATCAACTTACAATATCCCGAAGAATATCTACAACTGTTAACACCGTACGGTCTTCCACCGCCCGAAATACTGCTGAAAGAAGGATGTATCCAAGAAAGGTAATGTAGAACATCTCCCGTTACATTGGTACATTAGACACCAAAGGAGATCTTGATATGCCATTCGTATTAAAACGTTAACAGTTTCCCGTTAGAATAGCTTTTGCAAAGACAATTAATAAATCACAGAGCCAAACATTCAAAAAAGTTGATTTATTTATTAGAGAGAAAGAAACAAAATTCACTCACAGGCAGTTATACGTTGCGTTGTCACGCTGCAAGTCCAAACATGGAATCAAAATTCAATGCG
>NC_041400.2:69336115-69548615 GCF_900747795.2 Erpetoichthys calabaricus | reverse complement strand
CCCTGATCCTCACTCACCCTGAATGCGTTGCAAGCAGTACTGCACTTTGCTCTTTGGAAAGGGCAGAAAAATATAGTACTGGTATATTAAAGAAAAATTAAACCCAACCTAGCTTGCTCAAAATATTATCTGATCACATAAGGTGCTATTAAGCACTATTTTTATTGAATATTTGGTTGATGATTTTACCCAAAGCAACCTAAAGATGAAAATACAACTGCGTATGTTTCTGTTTGAAAATGGAGCAAGCATAGATTAAGAGACATGCTTAGAGTCATACAGTGAGAAGGCTATGAGCATATAACTGGTGTCATTTTGTTTTAATATATATAGTGCTTACCCACTATACCATGTTGTTTGTTCATAATATGAAAATTGGATTCTAAACTGTTAATATAATAAAGAATAAAAATGTTTCTAATGTATTTTATTAAATATGTAAGTGTGTACCATATTTCTATAGATGGCACTTCTACCTCAAGTTGGTTACCTTCCAGCTTCTAAATGCAGATGACAAGTATTTCCAATTACACTATCTGAAAGAATGTACTGGATCAAGAAACAATTTTGTAGAGTATATTCAATATATGAAGAGGCATTATTTTCTGATATTTTAATAACTACAGAAGAAATGCCACTGTTACATACTTGGGGAGAAGTCTAGTTCTTTAGGTTAAGGTTTCACATTCGCAAGTTTGAATATTTCATAGATTCAGCTTTCCATTAAAAATAACTGTGGTAACATGGGGACAATGGACACTTCAACAAGGTCATAAAGTTGCTGAATGAAAATAAATGAGATTTGTGCTGAAAGAAAATGGTGTTACAATGCCATCTAATGGAACTACTCATAACACATTTTTAAAACTAGCTGAAGTACTGCATATTATTGCATTTAGGGTAAACTTCATTCCAGAGGGACACTGAAGGTAGTTTTATTTAAAGCACTATCAGACTATGGTTATGTTGAACACAATATGATAATTGCTGTCTTTAACTGAATTTGTACAGTTATACAGAAAAACAGTTTATTTAGCGGTATTGCAAAAAACAAACAAACAAACAAATACACGCATCACTTTAGATTAGGTGTCACCTAATATGCTGTACTTACCATGAAATTACTTACATAAATTAGAGTAACTAGGTGTTATTACCTTGTACTTACTGTGTAATACAGTGTAACACTATTCCATAATTTTTCAAGGTACATATGAACATAAACTGTAGAATAACAATTACAATACAGTACTCAACCAAAGCATTACATTGTGACACGGTAAATACAAGGTAATAACACCTAGTTACTCAGTAATTATACAGTAAGAACTACTTGCCATGCAAAGCATAAACTACTGAGCAATATTTTACAGACCACATTAACAAAAAATACAACTGTGGTCTCTTTCCTGAAACTGTTCAAAGATGCAACGACTAAAGTAGAACCCGATAATACCACTGTAAGCGCCTGTTGAGTACTTTGTTAGTTAGACTCAAGAAACACTGTAAGGAAACATCAAATGAGCCAATATTCTGTGAATTCACATCCATTTATGCACAGTGTCTGACTGTTCAGCACCAACTCCTATCCACATGTTCTACAAAGTAGCAACATTTCTCAGCCCAAAGCTTCTACTACCATATGTTTTATTTAGGAGGACTGCAAAGATGCCGGAACAAGAAGAGATTTGTAAAAATCGAGTCTTAATGCAACTGCAATTTCTCAGTTTTTTTATTTTTAATAAATTTGCAAAAACCTCAAGTAAACTTTTTTCATGTTGTCATTATGGGGTGTTGTGTGTAGAATTCTGAGGAAAAAAATTAATTTAATCCATTTTGCAATAAGGCTGTAACATAACAAAATGTGGAAAAAGTGATTCGCTGTGAATACTTTCCGGACGCACTGTATATTTAAATAATAGTTTAAATAAGAGTACCATTTTTTTGGTGTTTGTTTTTGGGGTGGCCATAATAAAGTATAAAAAAGCACTTACAAATGTACATGCAATGTCCACAATTGTTAACCTAAGATGAATATTTTCAAATATTTACCTATTTTTAATTTGAATATTCAAAACAATGTTTGGCTAATTTGAAACCCTATTCCTAACATAATCACAGCACTTTACTGCACAAACTACAATAAGGGTACCTAGTGAGAATGAAGCCTTTTTTTTTTTTTAATTTATACTCCATTAATACACAAGCCACATATGATGCCAAGATGAGACTGACAAAAGTCATGGCTTGGCTGCCCGTGTTAACCCATGATTCATTTATTTTGAGGCAAAGTTGCTTTGGCAAACATGATGGTATTGTATGTGGTGGCTGGCTTGTTGGTAAGGTAACTGGCTGAACCTCCCGATTTTATTATTGCCTATATTATTCATAGTTACAATAACTACACTATTGTGTGCCATGTGCTAGTTGGTACTTGCTCAGATGCTGGTCCATTATGCCATTTTCCAATCCCGAGAACACAAAGGAGAGTTGCTACAATGCTGCACATGCTCGTGAGCACAGCATAGAACTGAACTTGATGAGTCAGGAGGGTTGATGCTCTACCAGTCAATGAAGTTCTGCAGAATTATGATTACATATTCAGAAGGTTGATTAGCATAGTCCAAATATGGTTGTTTAAGGGTGGCAACCAGGTGGGGTTCAAGGCACCTGTTTGGCACCTATATTAACAGGAAGGTAAATTCATAAAGGTAAACTGCACGGAAATTTGCCTAAGCCAGGTTTTATGAATCAATTTTTTGGCATACGCATTTTACTTTTATTAGTGTAGGCATTTTTTTTTTCATGTCTTATTTAAAGAAAGTAATATTTCTTATGATCAAGTCTAGGCGGCATGGTGGCGCAGTGGTAGCGCTGCTGCCTTGCAGTTAGGAGACCCGGGTTTGCATGTTTTCCCCGTGTCTGGGTGGGTTTCCTCCCACAGTTCAAAGACATGAAGATTAGGTGCACTGGCGAGTCTGAATTGTCCCTAGTGTGTGCTTGGTGTGTGTGTGCGTGCACACGCACGCCTTGCAGTGGGGTGCTACCATGCCCGGGGTTTGTTTCCTGCCTTGTGCCCTGTGTTGCTTGGGATTGGCTCCAGCAGACCCCCGTGAACCTATAGTTAGGATATAGCGGGTTGGATGATAGATGGATGGATGATCAAGTCTAACTTACAGTATCCAACAAAGAAGATAACATTACATACAGTCTAGTCAAACTTAACAAAACAAAATGTCAACCTCCACCCAAGAGAAAGAGAGGACAGCCAACAGCAAAAGCAAATCTTTAAAAACAACCAAGAAGGGAGAATGTCCTTTTCCCTGATATGAAGTGTTATTCTAACATGTTATTGATTAAATCTTGCCAAGTTTGAAACATTCTCTAAGCGAGAATTTTATTTTTCCAGTTTCAAACATACAGTCATATGAAAAAGTTTGGGAACCCCTCTTAATTCTTTGGATTTTTGTTTATCATTGGCTGAGCTTTCCAAGTAGAAACTTCCTTTTAATATATGACATGCCTTATGGAAACAGCAGTATTTCAGCAGTGACATTAAGTTTATTGGATTAACAGAAAATATGCAATATGCATCATAACAAAATTACACAGGTGCATAAATTTGGGCACCCCAATAGAGATATTACATCCATACTTAGTTGATCCTCCTTTTGCAAATATAACAGCCTCTAGACGCCTCCTATAGCCTTTGATGAGTGTCTGGATTCTGGATGGAGGTATTTTTGATCATTTTTCCATACAAAATTTTTCCAGTTCAGTTAAATTTGATGGCTGCTGGACAGTCTGCTTCAAATCATCCCATAGATTTTCAATGATATTCAAGTCAGGGGACTGTGATGGCCATTCCAGAACATTGTACTTCTCCCTCTGCATGTATGTCTTTGTAGATTTCGAACTGTGTTTTGGGTCATTGTCTTGTTGGAATGTCCAACCCCTGCGTAACTTCAACTTTGTGACTGATGTTTGAACATTATCCTGAAGAATGTGTTGATATTGGGTTGAATTCATCCGACCCTCAACTTTAACAAGGGCCCCAGTCCCTGAACTAGCCACACAGCCCCACAGCATGATGGAACCTCCACCAAACTTGACAGTAGGTAGCAGGTGTTGTTCTTGGAATGCAGTGTTGTTCTTCCACCATGCAAAGTGCTTTCTGTTATGTCCAAATAAGTCAATTGCTGTCTCATCCGTCCAAAGCACTTTGTTCCAAAACTAATCTGGCTTGTCTAAATGAGCATTTGCATACAACAAGCGACTGTGTGTGGCGAGAGTGCAGAAAGGGCTTCTTTCTCATCACCCTGCCATACAGATGTTCTTTGTGCAAATTGTGCTGAATTGTAGAACGACGTACAGATACACCATCTGCAGCAAGATGTTCTTGCAGGTCTTTGGACCATTCTCACAATCCTGCGCATATGCAGCTCCAGTATTTCTCTTGGCCTGCCAGACCTGAGTTTAACAGCAACTGTGCCTGTGGCCTTCAATTTCCTGATTTCATTCCTTACAGTTGAAACTGACAGTTTAAACCTCTGAGATAGCTATTTGTAGCCTTCCCCTAAACCATGATACTGAACAATCTTTGTATTCAGATCTTTTGAGAGTTGCTTTGAAGATCCCATGCTGTTACTCATCAGATGAGAGTCAAAGGGAAGCACAACTTGCAATTGACCACCTTGACAACCTTTTCTCATAATTGGACACACCTGTCTATGAAGTTCAAGGCTTAACGAGCTAATCCAACTAATTTGGTGTTGCAAGTAATCAGTATTGAGCGGGTTACATGCATTCAAATCAGCAAAATTACAAGGGTACCCAAATTTTTGCACAGCCAGTTTTTCACATTTGATTTAATTTCAAACAATTTAATATCACCTCTGCATCCGCCAACACTATTTACATGATTTGGTCTGTTAGACATGTTTTCTCAAAAAGACAATATGCAAGACGATGGAGTAGGCAGACGAACTGGCTGAGACACCTGCCGCAAATGCCGAACTGGAGTAACCAAGGATTAAAATCTAACGTAACTCTCCACTGTGCGCTCCTGAACTGCAGATCAGTAACTAATAAAGCTACTTTCCTTACCAACTTATCAACTTCTAAAAAAAAACTGGACATGTTGTTCCTTGTAGAAACGTGGCAAAATCCAGGGGCCTCATGTATAAACGGTGCGTACGCTAGGGCTGGGCAATTAATCGAAAAGTAATCGAAATCGACATTCAGAACCTGTAATCGATCAAACTTTTCCAGGTCGATTATTTCGATTACTTTCCCTTTAAAAACACTTCCGCGTGTGGAGTCACGTGACCCCGCTCCGTTATGTTGCGTTATTCCGCCGACTTGTCGAGCATGGAGAGCTTAAACACTGACACACCTGAGCAACAAGAGCAGCTTGTACCAAAGAAAAACGCAGTCTCCATCATTTGGACATATTTTGGCTTCAGTAAGGATGACATCGAACAAAATGAAGTCAGATGTAGACACTGTAGAAAAACAGTCTCAACGCCCAAAGGTAACACCACCAATTTGTTTCAACACTTGAAGCACAATCACATTACTGAATATGAACAGTGCATGGCTCAAAAAAAACAAAAAGAGACTGACAAGCGCCCAGCAACAAGTGCCTCCGCAAAGCAGATGTCGATAACACAAGTGTTCACAAATGCCACACAGTATGAGAAGAGTTCAAGAAGATGGAAAGAAATAACTGACGCTATTTGTTATTACATCGCAAAAGATATGACTCCCTTGGCTACAGTGGAGCGAAGCGGGTTAAAACTCTCGACAGAAGATACACTGTGCCATCGCGATCACATTTTTCTAAAACTGCGGTGCCAGACATGTACAAGACATGTTGTAAAAATGTAGCTGCTGAACTGAAAAATGTTCAACACTTTGCAGCCACATCTGATCTCTGCTCAAGTAGGACGATGGGCCCATTCTTGAGCCTTACTTTGCACTACATTGACGACGATTGGAAGCTGCGCCAGAGATGCCTTGAGATGGCATATTTTCCAGCCGATCACACGGCAGATATGATTGCGCAAGGTCTGAAAGATATGCTTTCTGAATGTTGACCTCGCGGAAGAAAAACTTTCAGCCATTACAACAGACAACGGTGCTAATGTTGTCAAAGCTGCTGCACTTAATGGATGGTTACGACAGCAGTGTTTTGGACACCGCCTACACCTTGCAATTGGTAAGTACACGTCAGCTTAATTAAATATAATAGCATAAAAGCAAGAGGTCATTAGGAAGCTTTTTTAAAGGGAGTGAGGCAACACCTTCAGCAAGTTCAGCTACACCCACTCTGTCACTTCAGCAATCGCTAGAAGCAGAGATGAGCAGCTATTTGGTGTCCCCCATGCTGGATAGTGAGGCAAATCCACTGGACTGGTGGAGGAAGCATCATGTACACTTTCCACTCTAAGTAAGGTGGCAAAAAAGTATCTCTGCATACCAGCTACTAGCTCCCCATCAGAGCGGGTTTTCAGTTCGGGTGGAAACATTGTTACATGCCTCAGGTCCTGCCTGAAACCTGAAAAGGTTAACATGCTCGTGTTTCTTAGTAAGAACTTAGAGTAAATTCATGTTCATATAGTGACATGACAAGATCGCTAAGATCACCTCATGCAACAGTGTTTAGAGAGTTCTATTTTCATTACAACATTAAAATATTTCTTTACAGAAGATGCAAGAAATGCACTGTTTAAAATATTATTTATAGGATATATAAGAGTTATTTTATTTAGAAGAGATACTGTTTATTTTCTACTTTTAATAAGAAAAACATTGAAAATAATTTATTTTGTTTCCAAAAGTGCAAGTTATTTATTTTTACTTTTTTATAAGAACAAAGTGACTGTTCGTTTTAGGCAATGTGTGCTTTAATTTCAGTTGTTCAACATTGATGTTCAATAAATAATCACAGATAGAAGAGCGTGTGTTTCCTTCAATTATTTTAAAATCAAGTAATGCACCCTTCGTTCAAAAATCTCTCACTTGTAATATGTGAGCATATTTACTGTACAAAACTTGTCAGTGAACTATGAGGGCAAAAAAAATAAATAAATAAAATCGTTCATTAATCGTAATAGAGTTAAAATGTTCAATTAATCGAGATTTTGATTTTAGGCCAAATTGCCCAGCCCTAGCGTACGCGCAAAAATGTTGCGTAAGAATAAAGCCACACAAATTTCCACAGTAGCTCATACCTTGGTGTACGCAAGTTCTGCGCTCGGTTTTGCAGACTGGCGACACCCAGCGTCAAAGCAGTGCTACTGTTCCTGTGTGGTTACCCTTTTTTTTTTTTTAGATCCACATCCCTGATGCGGCTTTATAAATACACTGAAATTAACCGCATATTGTTTATTAGTTTAATGCATCTGATTGTAATTAACCTGTAACAATAAAATGGTCCACAGAATGGTCAAACTATTCTAAATACAATAGCTGCTTTAGCGTTGTCACTCTCACTGCACCTTCTTCTTCTTCTTTCAGCTGCTCCCATTAGGGGTTGCCACAGCGGATTATCTTTTTCCATATTATTCTCACTGCACCACTCAGAGTATTTATATCACTGTATCGGAGTGGGGAATCACAGCTGTACAGCAGCTGATCAGAAAGAGAATTATCGGTACACAGCATCAAGCACATGCTGCCTCAGCCATGTTGTCTATTGAGCTGCTCTCATACGGCAAACACTTCAGACCCTTTCCTGTACTGACCTCGCGGGTCAGAAACAGTTTCATCCCAAGAAATATAAAAGCACTCAATCAGTCCATCAACTGCTCCTTGTA
This sequence comes from Erpetoichthys calabaricus, assembly GCF_900747795.2. Taxonomy (NCBI): domain Eukaryota; kingdom Metazoa; phylum Chordata; class Cladistia; order Polypteriformes; family Polypteridae; genus Erpetoichthys; species Erpetoichthys calabaricus. The sequence goes on along the minus strand of NC_041400.2, from coordinate 69,540,795 downwards.
GAACTGTTTGTATCTATAAGTACAATTACCTCACTGTAAACTTGCGATACAGTTATAATATTGCCCAACCTGAGCCACTTTATAAAGCGCATATTTACATATGAGGAGGATATCATTTTTAAGATGAAATGCAGCAAAATATGTTTATTATATTACACAGATAAAACTTGAACTTCATTTAAATAATCTATATTGTTAATAATTAAATATGTGAGGACACAGTGCAGCAGCGCTAGCGAGGCGCTGGCGCTTCGTTCACGGATTGTTCCTGCCTCGCGCTGTATTCTTGCTGGTGCTGGAAGGATAGAATAATTAAACATGTACTACGAAGATATTTCAATGTTCCTTAAATGTTTTGAATAATCAGCGTTCTAAGCTTACAGATGGCTTAACGTCTATTACAGAGCTGATTGTGTGGTGACTGGGTTTTTGGAGAAAGGAAAGGACAGGAATTGGGGGTTAGTACATTTGAAAGAGACAGTACTGCTACAATAAAGTATTTTATTGAAGGTCGCACATGGCGCAGCAAGCATCTTGCGTGAGACATGAACAATCACTGCGCCACCATGTTCCCATGTTTAATAACATGCTTTAACTCCTATCATCATGAAAATTATATCACGTATACTCAGTACTTTAATTATTCAGAGAGCTGTAATATTACAAATGTAATGGATTCTGTGTCCTGTCGGAGGAAGAGAAAGTCCGGAAGCGCGTAGTGATTCACACACACAGAAGATCAAATACAAAACAAAGCATTTAACATGCTACTGTAGTTACTAAACATTAAACGATTTTAAGATGAAGAAGTTCATGATGTTCTACTTTAATGACAAAATAAACTATGTGATTAAAGTCAAAATTTAGAGATTAAAGTTGACATTTGTGCTTTTTTCCCTCTGTGTGCCTATTTTTTTTTCTCTGTACCCTAATAAGCTTTCATATGACACTCAGATGGTGGGCTATGACTCACCTTTTCAAGGTGACTTTGATATGTGACAACTTCTTTTTTTATTTCGGGCACTGTGCGACTTTGTGAACTTGAGCTTTCCAGTTTCTCCGACATGCTATGTCACTCAATCAACTTCCTTTTGTTGTTTATACCACTGTTTCAACCAACAAATAGTACGTTTTCCTTCCCTCCACTTGGTATTCGCTGAAATTCTTCTATATTCCCTTGTGCTTTTGCTATTGTCTTTTCACAGAAGGCTGATCTTAAGGGCTATTTATATTGATTTGCATATTCAAAGAGGCGTAATTCTGGGAGGAGTTGGGGCGGGACAGCAAGCGCGTGCACGTGCGTTTATTTCCACGCTGAGCAGGATTAATGTAGTGGAAGAACGTGGAAGTTGGCAAATGCACAGATTCCTGCATCTGGATTTTTCTGTGCGTAAGCACATTTCGGCTTTTGTGCTTACGTCATGTTATAGTGTGAATTCTATGCACGGCGTTATGCATGAGGCCCCTGGTTGTTAAAATCACTGGAAAGGTTTCACTGCACATTATATTAATCTACAGACCTCCTAAGCTTCATCTGGATTTTTTCTCTGAACTCACTCTTGTCTGTGGTATGTCTACTGCTGTTATTCTACTTGGTGATCTTAATATTCATGGGGATTCTGACTGTCCATCTGCTTGTGAGCTACGTTCAGTACTTGATTGTTTCAGTTTTGTACAGCATGTTGGTTTTTCAACCCATGCTAAGGGCCATATTCTGGATCTTTTATGTTCCACTGGTCTGCAGAATGTCTGTACATCCGGTACTGTTATTGGTATCTCTGATCACAAGCTGATTGAATTCAGCTTCACTTATCCCCTCCGTAAAATAAGTCTAAAATCGAAAATAATCTATCGTAATATCAAGAACATTGATCAGTTATCCTTCTCTATGTCTGTTGGTGCTTCCTGTCTCTATGATGTTTCTGGGTTGTCTTGCCCTATGCAGATTTTCTCTCTATATAATTCCACATTGTTAAAAATTTTGGATCATTATGCACCTATTAAATCCTTGGCTGTTCCTACTACCCAGTCATCTTCATGGTTTACAGCAGAATTACATACCATTAAACAATCTGGTCTCCGCTTGGAAAGACTCTGGAAGAAGACTGGTCTGGCTGTTCATTCCCTGGCTTACACCGAACACCAGAAGAAATACAGATGTGCCTTATCGGTGGCACATTCAAAGTACTATTCCACTCTTATTGACTTTGGTACTTGTCGCCCTAGATCTCTTTTTAATACAGTTAACAGACTTTGTCAACCTGCTGTTAAAAATCCTCATTTCTCTGTTGAGCACTGTAATCTACAGTATTTTTGGACTATTTTCAGTCAAAAATTATGACCATATATCAAAGTTTCTCTACTAACCATTCCTCATCTCTGTCGAATGATTATACTTCTAAATCTACAGTTTATTTATATAAATTTAACCCCACTACACCAACTTATATTGCTGAAGTAATATCTAAATTAAATCAATCTGCCTGCCACCTAGATCCTGCACCTACTTTACTGATTAAGGCTTGCACAACAAACTTTCTGCCCCCATTTCTCACTTTATCAACTGTAGTTTCCGCACCTGTGTTGTTCCAAGTGATTTAAAAACTGCTGCTGTAACCCCTGTTTTTAAAAAAAACATGGCTTAGATCCCTTACAGCTAAAATTTTAATTGCCCAAATTCTAATCTTCGATTTATGACTAAGATCTTAGAAAAGGTTGTTGCTGCTCAACTCCATGATTATTTAAATTTGCCTAACCTGCTTGAGCCTTTTCAATCAGGATTCAGAGCCCTACATAGCACTGAAACAGCTTTACTTAAGGTAGCCAAAGACTTACTTATAAACCACAGATTCTGGGATGGCCGCTGTTCTAGTTCTTCTTGACTTGAGCGCAGCGTTTGATACAGTTAACCACAACATTTCACTGTCCTGACTTTCAGCTATTGGTATCTCTGGTGCCGCTCTTTCTTGATTCACATACCTCAGTGATCGCCAGTATTACGTCTTCATTAGGGAATACAAATCTGCCACTACTTCATTCACACAAGGTATTCCTCAAGGATCAGTTCTCAGTCCAGTCCTCTTCAACATCTATATGCTCACATTAGGTGAGATTATTCGTCGGTATGGTCTGAGCTTCCACTGCTATGCTGATGACACACAACTTTATGTAAGCATTGATGCAACTGCAACATCTTCAACTGTTGCACTGACTGACTGACTGCACTTGGGAAATCAATCACTGGATGACAGATAATTTTTTTACAACTCAATCCTGATAAAACAGAAATCTTATTAGTTGGTACCAAACCTGTCCTCTCTACCCTTCATGGGCTAAAAATTGACATTGATGGGATCCTAGTTCAACCCTCAGCATCAGTCTGTAATTTGGGTGTCATCTTTGATCAGCTTCTTACTTTTCAATCACATATTAGCTCAATAGTACAGACAGCCTTTTTTCATCTTCGCAACATTGCTCATCTGCATTCTTTCCTCAGTGTGAAAGATACTGAGACACTCATTCACGTTTTCATCACTACCCATCTGGACTATTGCAATGCTTTGTTTTATGGCCTCCCGACTAAATATATCAACAGATTACAATATGTTCAGAATTCTGCTGCTCATTTACTTACATACACTAAAAAAATCTACTCACATCACTCCTGTTCCTCTAGGATTTACATTGGTTACCAGTTTTCTTCAAGAATCAAATATAAAATTATCCTTCTCACCTTTAAAGCCCTTAATGGGTTAGCCCCTCATTATCTGTCTGAGCTGCTGCTTCCTTATACTCCTTCCCGTGCATTACGATCATCGGACGCTAAGTTACTCACTGTACCGAAATACAGGTTAATAACTATGGGTGGCAGAGCTTTCAGAGTGATAGCCCCTAAAATTTGGAATTCTTTCCCTCTCAGCCTTCGCGAGGAAAAATCTATTATTAATTTCAAACTCCTGTTAAAAACACATCTTTTCAATGAGTGTTATTCTTTTTAGTGTATGTAATTTCTACTATCATGTTAATGTGTGTATTAAATTGTAAAGTGTCCTTGAGTGTATGAAAGGCGCTACATACATAAAAATGTATTATTATTATACAACTAAATACTGCGTCACTAAAAATCTTTATTCGGAAAACACCCCAGTACTCAGATGTTCCTAGGAAATGAAAGACATACCACTGTTATCTTTTTTGTTGAAAGTAGAGTAAATTGTTATGTAGGCTGAGAGGGGTTCCCAAACTTTTTCATATGACTGTAGTATATAAAACATCAATTACCCAATGACTTGTAACAGGTGGGCTGGGATTCTGCCAGCAATGCAAGTTTATGTACTTGTAGTGTGGTAAAAGCAATTACAATGAATTTGTCCTTCTCCACTTTAAGCCCACCTGGGAGTACACCAAACACTGCTGTATTGGGATAGGAGTGATTGTGACACCAAGGCTGTCTGATAGGAAATCAAAGATTTTTTTCCAAAATTATGTTAATTTGGCGCACTTCCAAAATATGTGGCCCAATGAAGCTGGAGCTAGACTGAAACATTCACAGGTTGAATTTTTCTATAGATACAATTTGGACAGTGGGCAGTTTTAAACAAGATGAATGTGATCGATAAGCAAGATTTTAAGTTGAACGATTGAATGTTTTGTGCATATAGAGGTAGTGTGTATTCTATGCATGGCTGCCTTCAACTCATTTTTTGAAATATTAAGTGAAAGATCCCTTCCCCATCATACCCTAGGACCTTTGAAAGGAAAAGACTTTAATATGTTTTCATATATTGCTGAGATGCTGTCTGAGTCTTCAAGTCTGATCAGTATTTCCTCTGGAATAGAAATGAATGGAAGGTGGGTTTTGAAAGTAATAAAAAAATTGCATTGATGGGAATTCATATTTGAAGCGTAATTGTTCATATGATGCAAAGACATTACCTATATAAAATTCTTTAAGTGTTTGTAAAGATGCAACAGATAAAAGCTTCTCTGCCTTGAAGTGCCTCCTGCATTGGTTCCAAATTCTGAGTGACTGATGGACAATTGGATCATTAGTACAGTGGAACCTCTGTTCACGAACGTCTCGGTACACGTACAAATCGGTTTACGACCAAAATGTTCGCCAAACTTTTGCCTCAGTTTATGACCACACACTCGGTATACGAACAAGCCAGGTTCCCTTTCGGTTTGTACATGTTCAGTCTCTACCTGTGCATTTCCTGTGCAGCGAGCAAGATAGAGAGAGCGCGCGACACACACACACACAGGCAGCACGAGAGAGAGCCGTGCACACACACAGGCAGCGCGAGAGAGAGCCGCACACACACACACACAGGCAGCGCGCGAGAGAGAGCCGCGCACACACACACACACACAGGCAGCGAGAGAGAGAGATAGAGCCACGCACGCACACACACAGGCAGCGCCAGAGAGAGACAGACACGTACACACACAGGCAGCGCGAGAGAGAGACACACGCGCGCACACACACAGGAGCGTGACAGAGAGGCGCGCGCACACACACAGGAGCACGCTAGAGAGACAGACACTCACACACACACACACACACACAGGCGCTCCAGGCTCGCAAAAGAGAGAGAGAGAGCGCGAGAGAGGGAGGGACGCATAAGGTAGAGGCTTGTTTTTGTTTTCAGTTCTGTTTACAGTGATCGGTTCGTAGCCTGCATTGTTGCAATGTTACTTTTCTTGGTGGTTTATTAAATTACGGATTTTTGAAAATGTTCATTTTTTCCCCTGTGCTTAAAACTCATTAAAAAAAAAAAAAAGTTTTTTTAGCGAGCGGTTCCTAGCACTATAGCGCGAACTATTGCAGTGTTAGTTTTCTCTGTTGTTCAAGGTTTTCTCAGTGTTATTCAATGTTTTTACATTTAGTTTACTATTACGCTGTGCATTCTATGGTATAATTAACTATGTTTGTGCTTAAAAATTTAAAAATATATATATTTACATACAGTTCGTAAGGTCTGGAACAGATTAATTGTATTTACATACAATCCTATGGGGGAAATTGCTTCGGTTCACGACCAAATCGGTTTACGACCAGAGTTTTGGAACGAATTATGGTCGTGAACCGAGGTTCCACTGTATATTGATGACAGCTTGTATTTGCTGGGGCACGGAAGCTAGAACATATAAAGAAGTACAGCAGGATTTCATTTTTCTTGCAGACCAGGCTTGTGATTATTCATGAATATTTGTGTCAATGTCCAGGGGCCTCATGCATAACGCAGTGCGTAGAATTCACACTAAAACATGGTGTACGGACAAAAGCAGAAATGTGCATATGCACAAAAAAATCCAGATGCATAAATCTGTGTAAATGCTAACTTCCACATTCTTCCGCTCCATAAATCCTGGTCAGCGTGAAAAGTAACGCAGGTGCCTGCTGCCACTCCCCCAACTCCTCCCAGAATTACACCTCTTTGAATATGCAAATCAATATAAATAGACCTTAAGCTCAGCGTTCTGTGAAAAGGCAATGGCAAAAGCACGGAAGAAAATAGAAGAATTTCAGTGAATACCAAGTGGAGGCAAGGAAAAACTTACTATTTGTTGGTTTAAACAGTGTTATAAACAACAAAAGGAAGTTGATCGAGTGACAGTATGTCGGAGAAACTCGAAAGCTGAAGTTCACAAAGTCACACAGTGCCCCGAAATAAAAAAAAAAAAAGTTCTCAGATATCAAAGTCGCCATGAAAAGGCAAGTCGTAGCCCACCGTCTGAGTGTCATATGAAAGCTTATTAGGATACAGAGAAAAGAAAAAAAAAATAGGGACACAGAAGGGAAAAAAAGCTTGAAATTTCCACTTTAATCATGTAGGTTATTTTGTCATTAAAGTACAACATCATAAAGTTCATCTTTAAATCGTTTAATTTACTAGTTTCTCAAATACCATCGTAACTAAAGTAGCACGTTAAATGCTTTGTTTTGTATGTGTTCTTCTATGTGCTCTACAGTATGTGTGTGAATCAATATGTGCTTCTTAAACGGGCCTTCTCTTCATCCAACAGGACACAGAATCCATTAGATTCATGATATTACAGTTCTCTGAATAATTTAAATACTGAGATGCTTTAATTGATATGATATGAATACTGAAATTATATCAAGTATACAGTACATGTATTAAACATGGGAACATGGTGTTGCAGTGATAGTGACAAACTGGTGGCCCATCCAGAGATTGTTCCTGCCTCACGCTAGATGCTTGCTGCGCCGTGTGCGACCTTCGATTAAATAATTTATTGCAGCAGTACTATCTCTTTTAAACATACTAACCTAATTCTTGTCCTTCCTTTTCATTCTCCAAGTACCCAATCGCCACACAATCAGCTCAGTAATAGACGTTAAGCCATCTGTAAGCTTAGAACTCTGATTCTTCAAAACTTTTAAGGAACATTGAAATATCTTCATAGTACATGTTTAAGTATTCTATCCATCTATCCTTCCAGTGTCACGCCAGCCCCAGCAAGAATATAGCACGAGGTAGGAACAATCCCTGAACAAGGTGCCACATGTTTAAATATTAAAAAAAATAGATTACCATATTTACCCATGTACCACGCGCACATTTTTTCCTGAAAATTAGCATTACACGAGGAGATTTTTTTCTGTAATGTTTACTTCTTCTGCTTGGGCTCTCTCTCTTGCTCGTTCACACTCTCTCTTTCATCATGCAACAAAAACAGAAGGGCATTTCGCTGAAAACGTACCCTAAACTCTTCCTATACAATCACAATGCGCGTCGTACACGGGGCAAATTTTTTTCGTGATTTTCTTTGTAAAAATTAGGGTGTGCGTCTTACACGAGGGCGCGTGGCACACGAGTAAATATGGTATTTAAATGCTGCGGTGGGCTGGCGCCCTGCCCGTGGTTTGTTTCCTGCCTTGCACCCGGTGTTGGCTGGGACTGGCTCCAGCAGACCCCCCGTGACCCTGTAGTTAGGCTATAGTGGGTTGGATAATGGATAGATGGATGGATGATTTAAATGATGTTAATATTTTATCTGTATAATGTAATAAACATATTTTGCTGCATTTCATCTTAAAAATGATATCATCACCATATGTAAATATGCGCTTTATAAAGTGGTGCAGGTTGTGCAATATTATAACTGTATCGCAAGTTTACAGTGAGGTAATTGTACTTATAAGTACAAACAGTTCTACAAGGAGCACTTGGACTGATTATGTTTATAGTTCTTGGAATGAAACCATTTCTGAACTGCCAGGTCAGTACAGAAAAGGCTCTGAAGTGTTTGCCGTATGAGAGCAGTTCAAATAGGCAGCATGGCTGAGGCAGCGTGTGCTAGATGCTGTATACCGATAATTCTCTTTCTGATCAGCTGCTGTAGAGCTGTGATTCCCCACTCCGATACAGTGATATAAATACTCTGAGTGGTGCAGCGAGAGTTATATGGAAAAAGATGATCCGCTGTGGCAACCCCTAACGGGAGCAGCTGAAAGAAGAAGAAAGTGCAGTGAGAGTAACAATGCTAAAACAGCTATTGTATTTGGAATAGTTTGGCCATTCCGTGCACCATTATACAGTAATCCCTCGCTATATCGCGCTTCGACTTTTGCGGCTTCACTCTATCGCGGATTTTATATGTAAGCATATTTAAACATATATCGCAGATTTTTCGCTGGTTCGTGGGTTTCAGTAGACAATGGGTCTTTTAATTTCTGGTACATGCTTCCTCAGTTGGTTTACCCAGTTGATTTCATACAAGGGACGCTATTGGCAGATGGCTTAGAAGCTACCCAATCAGAGCGCGTATTACGTATTAAATAAAACTCCTCAAATATATTGTGAGCACGGGGGCTGTTCGCACCCCTAGAGGATACGGACACTCCTCAAAAAATGCTGAAAAGACTACCTTCACATTGCTCCCTTCCTTGCTGGGCTTACTTGTGGTTGCGCGATATGCTTCCCGCATGGTGCTTCACATACTTAAAAGCTCAAACAGCACCTATTGATTTTTGATTGTTTGCTTTTCTCTCTCTCTCGCTCTGACATTCTCTGCTCCTGACGGAGGGGGTGTGAGCAGGGGGGCTGTTCACACCCCTAGAGGATACGGATGCTCGTCTAAACAATGCTGAAAGACTACCTTCACATTGCTCCCTTGCAGCTGCTTTGTCAAGTGACATGCTTCCCGCACGGTGCTTCGCATACTTAAAAGCTGGAACAGCACCTATCGGTTTTTGATTGTTTGCTTTTCTCTCTCTCTCTGACATTCATACTTAAAAGCCCAAACAGCACATATTGATTTTTGATTGTTTGCTTTTCTCTCTCTGTCTCTCTGACATTATCTGCTCCTGACGCGCACTCCTTTGAAGATGAAGATATGTTTCCATTCTCTTAATTGTGAGACGGAACTGTCATCTCTGTCTTGTCATGGAGCACGTTTAAACTTTAGACAAATGTTTGTTTGCAGTGTTTGAATAAAGTTCCTGTCTCTCTACAACCTCCTGTGTTTCTGTGCAAATCTGTGACCCAAGCATGACAATATAAAAATAACCATATAAACATATGGTTTCTACTTCGCGGATTTTCTTATTTCGCGGGGGGTTCTGGAACGCAACCCCCGCGATCGAGGAGGGATCACTGTATTGTTACAGGTCAATTACAATCAGATGCCTTAAACTTATAAACAATATGCGGTTAATTTCAGTGTACAGTAATCCCTCACCTATCGCGGGGGTTACGTTCCAGAGCCCCCCGCGATAGGTGAAAATCCGCGAAGTAGCGACCTATATTTATTTTATTATTTATACATATTTTAAGGCTTTATAAACCCTTCCCACACTCTTATAAACCTTTCTCACTCTCTTGTTAACCTTTCCCACACTCTTATAAACACTTCCTATGCTCTTAAACACTTTCTACATTCTTAAACACCACAGACCAACACTGCACACTGCACGCAGCGATCAGACGTCAATGTGTCTGCACTCGCTTTGTGAAGGGGGGCAGCTGAACTCACACTGAGCAGAAATGGATTTTGTGCTGCTTCTGCCAAAATGCCTGCTTGTCGCTCTGCGCGTTCGGAAGGAGGAGGAGTGTGTGTGTGGTTTTGTGAGGGCTGAACGCACGTTCGCTCAAACCCCCCTCCCTGGAGGCGCAGTTCGCATTGTCAAGGGGGTGGGGAGCTGAATGAACGCTAAGGAGAAGTGGACTTTGTGCTGGCTTTGTGCTGCTTGTCGCTCTGCCTGTCAATAATTTAAAAGCCTGTACATCACCAATTTTCCTGTCTCACTGTCTTGTCTTGCGTGAAGTTAAAATGTTTTATAATAGTGAGATGTTACTCATATCCTTAGCCCGACATCCACATATCATATGTGTTAACAAAGTGTGTTTTATAAGTTTACATGTGTTTAAAGCATGTGGGATGGGTATTTTAAGGCTTAAACTATAAAAATGTTTATTTATATGGTCTTTCTATATCGTGGATTTTCTCCTGTTGCTGATGGGTCTGGAACATAACTTCCGCGATAGGCGGGCAATCACTTGTATGTAAAAACCCGCGAAGTCGTGAATCCGCGAAAAGTGAACCGCGAAGTAGCGAGGGATTACTGTATATGATAAAGCCGTATCAGGGATGTGGATCTAAAAACGAAAAGTAAACTACACTGGAACAAAAGCACTGCTTGGACGCTGGGTGGCGTCAGTTTGCAAAACCGAACAAAGAACTTGCGTACGCCAGGGTTTGAGCTAGCATGAAAATGTGCATGGCTTTACGCCAAGTTTAGATTTTATACATCGCAAGTTGAGAGTGGAAACGGGAGTACGCAACATTTTTGTGCATACGCACAGTTTATACATGAGGCCTCAGGTCTTTATAGCGTGTATATTTGCCACCCAGTAATAAAATTTAATATTAGTTACTGCCATGCTAACCTTTCTTTACGGTTTTGTAGAGCTGCCCTTTGAATGCGTGGATGTGTCGAATTCCAAAAAAATTAGGTTAGAATTGAGTAATTTCTTAAAGAATGATGAGTTAATGTATATAGGGATGCTCTGAAGTAGAAAAAGAAGCATGGGAAGGATGTTTATCTTGACAGTATTTATTCTCGTGGCCAATTTAAGATGGAGAGTACATCTGTCCAATTCTTGTTTGATTTTTCCATGTTGATAACAACATTTTGTTGAAAAAGATCTTTATATTTGCTTACGATGTTTACCCCTAGGTATCTAAACTGATTTGATAAAATAAATGGGTAAATGTTGAGTCTATTATTCTGTGCTAGAGAGTTTTATTCAAATTGAGTTTGAGTCCAGATATCTTTTGAAATTCTGCTAGTGCATTAAGGACTACTGGCAAAGAATTTTATAGGTCTAATATATACAGTACTATATCATCTGCATATAGTGATATTTTCTGTTCAAGTCCTTCTTTGATAATCCCCTTTATCTCTGACATATTTCTAAAGCTCACGGCCAATGGATCAATGGCAATTGCAAAAAGCAATGGTGATTGAGGGGCATCATTGTTGAGTTACCATGTTGTAGTTTGAGATCATCTTGTTAATACAGAAGCTTCTGGACAGTTATAAAGTAGTTTTATCCATGCACATATATTTGGTTCAAACCCAAATTTGTGCAATGTGGTGAACAGTTAGTCCCATTCAACCATGTCAAATGTTTTTTCTGGGTCTAAAGATGAAAAGATCTCTGGTGTGTTAGTTTTTATGGGCGAGTATATCACATTAAACAGATGCCGAAGGATAAAAACTAAGTGTCTGATTTAATAAATATAGTTTGGTAATGTGATATAACAGAAGGAAGCACTTTATTAATGTCCTGCGGTGGGTTGGTACCCTGCCCGGGATTGGTTCCTGCCTTGTGCCCTGTGTTGGCTGGGATTGGCTCCGGCGGACCCCCGTGACCCTGTGTTCGGATTCAGCGGGTTGGAAAATGGATGGATGGATGGCACTTTATTAATCCTTCTAGCTAGAGCTTTGGAGAGTATTTACATTGTTTTGTATTTCATATTGTATTAAGTCCTTATTTTTCTTTGGAAAAACGGTAATTAATACTTGGCAAAAAGCTTGAGATAGAATTTTATTGTCTCTAGCTTCTGTAAATGTTGCTAATAATAGTGGAGCCAACGTATTTAAAATTTTTTTAATAAAAATTCTCCTGGGTAGCCATCTAGCGGTGTGTGACTTTGGCAAAATATTAGATCTCATTATTTTCTGGAACTTTGATAATGATGATAATTAGGCAATATTTTGCATCCATTAAAAACACGTTTGTAAAAAGTCTTATTGATCTAGCTTGGTCTTGTTAATAGGATTAATTGTAGCTTACTAATGAGATGGAAAACAGGTATTATTTACTTACTCAAAACTGAATATAAGACAAAAACATTAAAATCACCAAAGTATTGCTGAGATAATACATTTTATTTATATAGTGACTTTCAAAAAGAAAGCGCTCCACGGGGTCGTCAGGATAGCGGAGAGAACAATTGGTTGTACAGTCCCCACTCTAGAACAAATGTACAGTCCCCACTCTAGAACAAATCTACACCTCCCGAAGCCGCAAAAAAGCAATAGACATTTCACAGGACTCATCACATCCCGGTCATTGCCTCTTCCAGCTTTTGTCATCGGGCAAGAGATACAGAGCTATGAAAACTAGGACGAACCGCCTTAAAAACAGCTTTTATCCGAAAGCAATCATGGCCCTGAACTCAGAATAAAACTGCTCCATATTATTCTTCCAATGTGCAATATAGACCTTAAGTCAACAAGTGCAATTTGTATATTTATTACTATTCGGTTTGTTATTATTTTCTCTCTTCTTGTCTTTTTGTCTTTTTAACTCTTATTCCTTACACTGAGTCGATTGCACCTTCAATTTCGTTGTTCCTTTGTAAAAGTGACAATGACAATAAAGATCTATTTATCTATCTAAATGCTCAAGTATGAGTAAACCATTTCAAAATGGCCTACACAATTTACACAAAAAATTGCACTAAGACCAACAAAACTATTACAATGAGAGCATTTTAAATAGACAATTACCCTTAATGTAAACAAAATATGAATCCAAAGGGAGTAAAATACTAATTTACATTTACATTTATTTGCTTGGCAGATGTTTTTAACCAAAGTGACTTACAACAGAGGTAAACATAATCGAGTAGCATTAGGGTAGGGCCCATTTGTTAACCCCTTAACCGCCCTCTGCCGGATATATCCGGCACCGTTGTTTTATTGCTAACGCCATACTGCCGGAATTATCCGGCACATTTGCCTGTGGTTATATGAATGCCTGGCAAGTAGTATAACTGACGGTTTGGCGTGGGTATTATTACTACGTTGTATTTCGACAAGTCTGTGGTTGTTTTGGCCGGTCATGTGACGTGATTCGCATGTAACAGCTGTGAATATGGCGAAACGTAAACTGACTTCAAGTGAGGCTTTGCAGGCGATTTTGGACAGTTCTGATCATGATTGTAGCAGTTCTGAAGAAGATTTTAGCGACAGTGATGAGCAGCAACGTGCGCTGCATGATACTGTGAATGACGACGCATCGGATGACGGCGCTGAGTGGGTGTATCCCCAGCATCTCAGCTGGGCTGCTGCCCGTGGTAAACTACCTTTTCTGCATTCGTTTGAGGGAACGTGTGGCTTTATTGTTGATGTAAACAATTACACTGCTGAGCAGTTTTATGAGCTGTTTGTGTCACCTGATTTGATCAGACATTTTGTTCATCAGACAAATCTGTATGCAGCACAGTTTATTGAGAAAAATCCCAATTTACCTCCACATTCCCGTGTTCGTGCTTGGTTTGACACTGATGAAAACGAAATGAAAAAATTCATTGGGATTTTGATGTTGATGGGAATAATCAGAAAACCAGATATTGAGATGTACTGGTCTACAGATCCTATGTATGCAACACCTATTTTTGCAGCTGTCATGACACGTAACCGATTCTCTTTGCTGCTGAAATTCTTTCATTTGAATGACAACAGAAACGAGCCAGATAAGAAAGATCCAAACCGCGACCACTTGTTCAAGCTACGTCCTTTGATTGATCATTTATTTGAAGCATTTCAGTTGCCCTACATGCCAGGACCGTCAGTTGCAGTTGATGAAAGTTTATTGTCGTGGAAGGGCCGCTTACAGTTTCGACAGTATCTACCATTGAAAAGGGCACGGTTTGGTATCAAGATGTTTTGCTTAGCTGAGAATTCAGGTTACATTTATAGATTTCGTGTATACACTGGCAACTTGCACAACATTTAGTGGTCAATACTGCTTGAATAAATGTAAAAAATGTAAAAAAAATGTAAAAAAGTAAAAAAAACGAAAATTGTTCAGATTTCGCCTGGCTTGGGGAATATTTAGGGAGTTGGCGGTTAAAGGGTTAAGCAAGTGTCACAAGACAGTAGTGCTGGGCGGTATGACCAAAATTCTATATCACGGTATTTTTCAAGATTGTACCGGTTTCACAGTATTCGACGGTATTTTTTTCCCATGCATGAGTTAATCACATTTTCCACTGCAATTACTGCAGTAGACTGGCTAAGAATAACCTATTCCACTGTCATGAGAATTGTACAAAAATACATTTTAATGTGCACACAAGTATTAATACAGGTTTGCATGGCTCCATAATGTGATAGTTTTCAAAGGGGGGGGGGCACTAATGAAGAGAAGGAATCACACTGCATGACAGTTGCTGTCAAAATATAGAACCTTTTTATTGAACAAATTTTGCAAACCGCTTAAACTAAAACTTTGACAACAAATTGTCAACCATCCAAAGTGGCATTTAGTTGTATTGCACTGAACATGTCTTAGAAAAGGAATAAATGGCAAATATTTTTTGTAAACCAACTACACTTTGTTAATGTTAACAATCTCTGTCCACTGACATGTTAAAGTGACTTTTTAAACAACTTTACCATCATTAAACTACATAATATATAAACTAATAAATAATAACAATAAAATAAATAATAGTGCAACTTCCAGTAATAATACTATTACATCAAAACTTCAAGCCCAGGCACATTACACAGTATTCACCAAACTAAAATAAAACAAGTGCAACTTGGAGATGACATCTTTACCAACTGAACCGTCATTAAGGCAAATTGCATTAATATAGACCTTGCTTCAAGCTAAGCTATATATATATATATATATATATATATATAAAATAAATAATAAAACTGCAACTTGCATTTATAATACTATTTGTTGTTTAGTGGGTCAAAAAAAAAGAAAAAAAAAAAAAGGTCCGTTTTTAAATCCAGTTCGCCGTGTCTGTCTTCGTGGGCGCGATTGCTCGACCGCAGGGAGTTGATGAGGTGATTGGGGCGAGTCGCATCTGATCATTCTCAATTGCTTCGTCGATTTAGTGTGGCGTGTGAATAAGGTTCTGAGCCCACGGACGGAGACGTATATTTATGGGCCGGCAGGATGGGGGAAGGAAAAAAGAAAAGATAGAACACAAGGAGGTTAAAGAAGGGAAAAGGCAGTCATGGGAGACGATCCAGACACCAGGAAGGAGAAGGCAGCACGAGCTGGGGCCCCGTGAGGGAGTGCAGGCTTAGGCGATCTAGGGGCTGGTTCACCCCACTGAGTAAGCGTGTGGAGTGGGGCAAGCGAAATGTAAGACCTCCAAATGGATCTGAGGAGTGACTGAGTGAGCACGAAGGAAGACGGGAGGTGTGCCGACCTCGGACGGTCTGGCTGCGCAGTGTGGCGGCAGCCAAAACAGGGGTTGGCAGAAAGCAGTTCGTGCTGCAAAGGCACCGTCAGCAACGCCAGTGAAGGGTGAGCCGTGGAGACAGAAGGTGGTGTGCTGCGATCGTGGCGAGGAGAGAGACTGCATTTTAACAGATATATTTATTATGGATTTTATCCCCACATTTCACTGGCTTTATGGATTTGCTATTTATTTGGGTACTGTATTTTTCTGAACGCTGTCCAACGGACACTTTTGGTTTTACTTTGTTTTTAACAAAAGCACTTGAGCACTTTCCAACATCCCCTGGCTTCAATGAGATTTCTCAGCTCATCTCGGTCATAACTATCGATGGTGTTGGTTCAACAGACTCCCATGTGGGAAGAGGGAGTCTGTAGGGGACCGGCACCGTCACAGTATTACACAGTAACCAGATACATTACACAGTATTGAAAAAAAAAATAAAACAAAACAAGTACAACTTGGCTTGCAGTATTATCCAGTAGAATAGAAACAGTATTCATACATTTGAACATAATGCCTCCACCTCCGACCTTTTGAAACCAAAGTATTTACAGATAACAGACACAGCACCTTTTTTCGTCAAAAGTGTTATCATGTTCAACTTTATCGTCTGCTACAGCTTCAGTTTCAGAATGTTCCCTGTCCATTTTCACCGCTCAATACCTCCACTAACACATGTACTCTGTTGGATGCGTATTTTGCGGTGCACCAGTGAAAAAGGTCCCCCTTAAACAGTTTCCCACTGTGCCACATTCCGAATGTTGTTTAGGCTATTTAAACCGGTGTTCCGGTATAAGAAAAATCCATATCATAACAAAAATAAAAAACGTTTTTTGGTATGAACCGGTATACCGCCCAGCACTACAAGACAGGTAACAAAAGTTGACTGCCACAAGTGAAAAGATGTACTAACTAATAATGTACAATCATAGATTATAAAATCGATAACGCAATTAAACTTCAATAACAAATTGAACTATTAATACAAAAGATCACAAAGCATAGTTTTTCTTTTTTTTTCTCTCAATTAAATAGATATTCACAGAATACAGTAGATAGATCTTCAATTGCTTCTTAAATTGAAGACCTCTCCAGGGGCCTCATGTATAACGCCGTGCGTAGAACTCACACTATAACATGGCGTAAGCACAAAAGCGGGAATGTGCGTACGCACAGAAAAATCCAGATGCAGGAATCTGTGTGCACGCAAACTTTCACGTTCTTCCACTACATAAATCCCGATCAGCGTGAAAAGTAACACACGTGCACGTGCCTTCTGTCCCGCCCCAACTCCTCCTAGAATTATGCCTCTTTGAATATGCAAATCTATATAAATAGCCTTCTGTGAAAAGACAATGGGGAAAGCATGGGGGAAAATGTAAGAATTTCAGCGAATACCAAGTGGAGGCAAAGGAAAAATGTACTATTTGTTGGTTTAAACAGTGGTATAATCAACAGAGGGCGGCACGGTGGCACAGTGGGTAGCGCTGCTGCCTCGCAGTTGGGAGATCTGGGGACCTGGGTTCGCTTCCCGGGTCCTCCCTGCGTGGAGTTTGCATGTTCTCCCCGTGTCTGTGTGGGTTTCCTCCCACAGTCCAAAGACATGCAGGTTAGGTGGATTGGCGATTCTAAATTGGCCCTAGTGTGTGCTTGGTGTGTGGGTGTGTTTGTGTGTGTCCTGCGGTGGGTTGGCACCCTGCCCGGGATTGTTTCCTGCCTTGTGCCCTGTGTTGGCTGGGATTGGCTCCAGCAGACCCCCGTGACCCTGTGTTCGGATTCAGCGGGTTGGTTAATGGATGGATGGATGGATAATCAACAGAAGAAAATTGATCGAGTGACATCATGTCGGAGAAACTCGAAAGCTCAAGTTCACTAAGTAGCACAGTGCCCGAAATAAAAAAAGAAGTTGTCACATATCAAAGTCGGCGTGAAAAGGCGACTCGTAGCCCACCGTCTGAGTGTCATATGAAAGCTTATTAGGGTACAGAGAAAAAAAATAGGCACACAGTGGGGAAAAAAGCACGAAATGTCAACTTTAATCTCAAAATTTCCACTTTAATCACGTAGTTTATTTTGTCATTAAAGTAGAACATCATAAACTTTATCTTAAAATCGTTTATTTTACTAGTTTCTCAAGTAGCACGTTAAATGCTTTGTTCTGTATTTGATCTTCTATGTGCTCTGTGTGTGTGAATCACTACATGCTACCGTTCTTTCTCTTTGTCCGACAGGACACAGAATCCATTGCATTCGTGATATTACAGCTCTCTGAATAATTAAAATACTGAGATGTATACGTGATATCTTTTTCATGATGATAGGAATGAAAGCATGTTATTAAACATGGGAACACGGTGGCGCAGTGATTGTTCATATCTCACGCAAGAGGCTTGCTGCGCCATGTGCGACCTTCGATGAAATAATTTATTACAGAAGTATTGTCTCTTTCAAACGTACTAACCTCCAATTCCTGTCCTTACTTTTCTTTCTCCAAATACCCAATCACCACACAATCAGCTCTGTAATAGACGTTAAGCCATCTGTAAGCTTAGAATGCCGATTCTTCAAAACTTTTAAGGAACATTAAAATATGTTCGTAGTACATGTTTAATTATTCTATCCGACTATCCTTCAAGTGTCACGTCAGCACCAGCAATAATAGAGCGTAAGGCAGGAGCTATCCATGAACTAGCTAGCGCTGCGGCACCGTGTCCTCACATGTTTAATTATTAACAATACAGATTATTTAAATAAAGTTTTATCTGTATACTATAAGCAACGTACTTTGCTGCATTTCATCTTAAAAATCATATCGTCATCATACGCGCTTTATAACGTGGCGCAGGTTGTGCAATATTATAACTGTAGTGTAAGTTTACAGTGGGGTACCGGTAATCTATAATAATAAAAGGCAAAGCCCTCACTGACTGACTGACTGACTCACTCATCACTAATTCTCCAACTTCCCGTGTAGGTGGAAGGCTGAAATTTGGCAGGCTCATTCCTTACAGCTTACTTACAAAAGTTAGGCAGGTTTCATTTCGAAATTCAAAGCGTAATGGTCATAACTGGAACATATTTTTTGTCCATACACTGTAATTGAGGAGGCGGAGTCACGTATCGCGTCATCACGCCTCCTACGTAATCACGTGAACTAAAAACAAGGAAGACATTTACAGCACGAGTCGCACGCGGGAACGAAGGTAAATGACGTTAATTTTTGACTGTCTTTTAATACTGTGTAAGCATACATATTAACACATGTGCAATTAAACGTGTGCATTTACGGGGTGATTTCTCAGGCTTAAAAGCTCACCTTTTATCAAACGCGGGAACAAAGGTAACTGACGTTGTTCACTGTCTTTTAATACTGTGTAACCATACATATTAACACATGTCCATTTAAACGTGTGCATTTACGGGGTGATTTCTCAGGCTTAAAAGCTCGCCTTTTACTAAAAAGGTAAATGCAAAACTATTTTCAATCAGTTTATTGACACGCTCCCGTTAAGGATTGCAATAACATATTCGCGAGATAAAAGAACGAAGTGGGGGGAAATGGAGGAACAGCCGCAAACAGCGAAGAGCAAAAAATTAATTAAACAATTGAGAACGGAGCGAGTTAAGCATACAAGCATGTTCATAAGGGAAACAAAGCACGGTGTAAAACGTAACTTTAAATTAAGTTTATACAAACGCTCCCGCTGCGGATTGCAATAACATATTCGCGAGATAAAAGTTTAATGAGAAGACACGAGGTATAAACGAACCACACGCCGTGGCGCAACGTTAGGGGCAACAGTTTCAACCATTCTATGATCTGCTTCTCGCAACTGAAAGACGGCACATGGCGGATGTTAGCCGACTTGCTGACCGCAACGTTAGGGGCTTCAACTATGGCGCTGACGCCACATCTCAGTGCCAACACTTTGCAGACTCTACTTAAAAGACACGCCCTCCTCACTGGACACTTAAAAACACCAATCAAACTAACGATGACATCAAGTATTACCCATTCAAAAGTAGGAAAGGAGGCATCTTCATAAAATGCGTGTGGGATGATTTGCATGAGACGCTGCTTTTAAAAAAAAATGATAAAAAAAATACGGGATAAATCCCGTCCAGTATTGATTCAAAACGGGACGCGCAATTTCATTCTCAAACGCGGCACCATTCCGTATTTTAAAGGACGGGTGGCAACCCTACAGTGCCAGGTAACCACTCATACAATCAGATTGTGATTCAGACTAGGAATGCAATGAATGTAATTACCCCGATCTACATACAAGGCGAAAGTCTTGCAACATTCAAAGATGATGGTTTGGGATAAGTACACCATACAACATAAAAGAGCTTATGAAGCCTTGAACCGAAAAAACCAAGATCTCAGAGATCGTTAAAAAAAAAAAAAAGGAGGTAATGTCGTTTTACTCGCTGTACATTTTAGTCAAACATTACCAGTTATTCCACGAGGGAGACCAGCAGATGAACTCAACGCGTGTTTAAAATCCATGCTTCTCCCACGCTCGGTTATATGTCGCGTGTTCTCCGGTAGGTACACCAAAAAATGTATACATTTAAGCATGTAATTGGCAAACAAAAAATGAGGTATACCCGAAGGCACTGCAGTAGTACTTAATGTAACTTTACTTCTTAAATGTTAATGTTTTACTGTTTAATAATTTATACGCTTCTTATATGTTGTTCAAATTCTTTTATCAAAATACCACTGACAGCGCAATGCACGATAACATGGAGTGAATACACCATACGCATCCGCCCACGGCTGCCCTGCTGTGCGCAGATAGGAGTTGATTCTACAATAAAATAAAATAAAGACAAAAAGAGTAAAACAATCATCACCCATAAAGCGGATAGTAGACGTGACGTACTATATGTGTACCACATTTCAAGTGTATAGGTGAAACGGTTTGCGAGCTACAGGTCATTTAAAATCCTGGACAGACACACAAATTGCCACGGTAGCAAATTACAGAAGAAGATTTTACTGTTTAATAATTTATATTTATATGAAATGTGCTTCTTATATATTACTTCATATTCTCATATGATAATGATGTTAATGTTTATATTGATTTCTGTGTTATTAAAACTGCATGTATGTGTGTATATGTATATATATATATATATATATATATATATATATATATATATATATATATATATATACTAGCAAAATACCCGCGCTTCGCAGCAGAGAAGTACTGTGTTAAAGAGGTTATGAAAAAAAAAGGAAACATTTTAAAAATAACGTAACATGATTGTCAATGTAATTGTGTTGTCATTGTTATAACTGTTGCTGTCTTTTATATATATATATATATATATATATATATATATATATATTATATATATAATATACACACACACATAAACATTTATATACATATGTGTATATATATATATATATAATATGTGTATATATATATATATATATATATATATATCTATATAATATATATATATATATAATATGTGTATATGTATGTATATATATATATATATATATGACAGCAACACTCATAACAATGACAACACAATTACATTGACAATCATGTTACGTTATTTTTAAAATGTTTCCTTTACTTTTTCATAACCTCTTTAACACACTACTTCTCCGCTGCGAAGCGCGGGTATTTTGCTAGTTGTACTTATTAGTACAAACAGTTCTACAAGGAGCACTTGATGGACTGATTGAGTGCGTTTATAGTTCTCGGGATGAAACTGTTTCTGAAACGCGAGGTCCGTACAGGAAAGGCTTTGACACGTTTTGCCGTGGTTGAGGTAGTGTGTGCTTTAAACTGTATACCGATAATTTTCTTTCCGATCAGCTGCTGCTGTGATTCCCCACTCAGATACAGTTATATAAATACTTCGAGTGGCGCAGTGAGAGTAATATGGAAAAAGATGATCCGCTGTGGCAACCCTTAACAGGAGCAGCTGAAAGAAGAAGAAGATGCAGTGAGCGTAATAACGCTAAAGCAGTTATGGTATTTGGAATACTATGGCTATTCCCTGGACCATTATATTGCTACAGGTTAATTACAATCAGATGCATTACACTAATAAACAATATGCAGTTAATTTCAGTGTATTTATAAAGCCGCGTCAGGAATGTGGGTCTAATAAAGAAAGGGTGACCACACAGGAACAGTAGCACTGCTTTGACGCTGGGTGCCGCCAGTCTGCAAAACCGAGCGGAGAAATTGCGTACGCCAGGGTATGAGGTACTGTGGAAATGTGCGTGGCTTTACGCCAAGTTTAGGTTTTATACATCGCGGTTTGAGCATGGAAACGTTCGTACGCAACATTTCTGTGCGTATGCACCGTTTATACATGAGGCCCCAGGTCTGGGTTTAAAACATAAGTAAAGTCTCCAGTGATTATAATTTTATGAGTGTTCACATTATGAATTAATGCAAATTCGTTTTGGATGAAGACGCTATGGGGCGGCACGGTGGCGCAGTGGTAGTGCTGTTGCCTCGCACTAAGGTGACCTGGGTTCGCTTCCAGGGTCCTCCCTGCGTGGAGTTTGCATGTTCTCCCTGTGTCTGCGTGGGTTTCCTTTGGGTGCTCCGGTTTCCTCCCACAGTCCAAAGACATGCAGATTAGGTACATTGGTGATCCTAAATTTTCCCTAGTGTGTGTGTGTGTGTCCTGCGGTGGGCTGGCGCGCCCTGCCCGGGATTTGTTCCTGCCATGCGCCCTGTGTTGGCTCCAGCAGACCCCCGTGATCTTGTGTTAGATAATGACTGACTGTGGTCTCCATGATCCACATTGGGTGCGTAGATATTTATCAAAATCACTTTTTACCCCACAATTTTAAATGTCAACTCAATCTATTCCTTTACCTGTCTGTTGTAACTCTGTCTGTGGCAGGCCGTATTGTGAACTTGAGACCGCCTTAGCCTTTGATGAAATTTTAGCTACCTTCTTCCTTCACTTTTTGAACCCACGGTCTCCTGCTCATGCATTTAACATACTTGTAATTAACTTTCTTAGCGTTAGACCTAAGCATTACTCGAGCTGTGAAAACCATGCTACAAGCGCTAGTCCCGAGTGTCACTTGGGCAACTGTACCGATGCGTCTTGCATAAGCTTTAAAATTGAGAAACTCTCAGGCTGTAAAAGCGCTGTCAACGTAAGTCCCGAGCATTACTTGGGCAATATAATAGGTGGGTCTTGTGTAAGTGTTACATCAGAGCATCAGGTGCGTCTTCTCCTCTCACCTGTAAGTGTGATCAGTAACCCCCTCCATAACAATGGTATCTTGCAAGAAATGTTTTTCAGCAGCCCAGGTGTTGCACGCTCTTGTAAGTGATACAAACAGTGATGGTGAGGATGTTGAAGAGTTTCTCATCAGCAGTGATGAGGAAGTGAATCTGTCCTCAGAGGGAGAAACTGAAATGGACAGTGAGCCCAAAAGTGATTCTGTTGAATCCAAAAGTGACCCTCGTGTCTGACTGTCAGTTGACCCTGCCTCAAATAAACCAGCACCACCTCGTCCTGATTTTGTGGGGCAGCCAGGAATAAAAGTGGACATTGACAGCCAAGATCCACTCAATTATGTGAAGTTATTCCTGGATGTTAAGGCGACTGACAGAACTGTTGTCGTGACGAATACACCTCAGTAGTTTTCCATTCAAAAAGATGGGAACCAGTAACTGTTGATATCTGGGCCTTTTTAGACGTATTGATATTGCAAGGACTTGTAGTGAAACCTGGGCAGTGATGGTACTGGTCCAAGAAAAAAATGTTGGCAACACCATTCCTTGGAGAAATTATGTGCAAGTGTAGGTTTTCACTAATTATGAAATATCTGCACTTTACCCACAATAAAGACTTTGATGAGAATACCCATCCTGCACCCAAACTGAAGAAAATGTGGGAAACATACCAGGCTACTTCGGAGTGTTTACATTCCGGACCGTGACGTCAGCATCATTTAAACTCTCATGGCTTATAAGGGTAGACTGTCATGAATACAGTACATTGTGTCAAAAAGATCAAGCTTTGGCATAAAGTTGTACCAGCTTTGTGAATTTAAAGTGGGAAACAACTGGAATTTGGTTCTGTACACAGGCAAAGGGACAATGTCTGATCTGAAATACAATTAGTACACTTTGATGTTGCTACCTCATTCTGTGCGGTCTTTGACAGATGCTCTGCTGGATCAAGGTTTCTGTGTAACCATGAACAATTGTTATACTTCCCCATAGTTATTTGACATCTTGTTGCAAAGAAAGACTGATGCATATAGAACAGTGCCTCCCAATCATCGTGGAATGCCTGAAGACTTTGGCAGAGCTAAATTACAGAGAGGTGCGCTACTTGCTTGGCAAAAGGGTAAAGTGCTTGTGCTGAAATGGAAGGACAAGAAGGATGTTTGTCTTCTTTGCATTGTACATAATGCAGCTAAAGTCACTGTACAGGCAAAAGGCAACAAGCAGGTTACAAATCCTTGTGCTGTGGTCGACTACAATAGTGTGCAGATGAAAAATTGACTTTCTATTCAATTATGTGGAGGTAACAAAAGAAATACAGTGCATTTAGAATGCATTTGTTTTAGGGCTGCACGATTAATCTTTTTTTTCTCATGATAACGATATTTATGACCCACGATCAGTTAATAAATATCGTCGCGATTTTACAGTATAAAGACCAAACTGTTTTTTATGGGCTGAGTTTACGGATTGGACTGCGTCACTATGACGTTACTGCGTCTAGATTGCAAGCGCTTTCTGAAGCAGTAGAAGTCAATAGCAGCAATAACAGTCAGTCAGAATAAACATATGATGGCGGAGCAACGTGCAGAAGTGCGATCGTTAGTTCCTAAAAAGGGGTCATACTCAGTTGTCTGGAACTATTTCGATTTCGAGGAATGTGATGTTGATCAGGTACGAGTCTTGTGCAAACTTTGCTCCTGTTCCGTCCAAACGTCCCAAGGTAACACAACAAACCTCATCAACCACCTTAAAAGCCACCACAAAGTACACTATCAAGAATTTCAACGACTGAAGGCACAAACAGCAACAACAAAAAATTACCAGCCATCCACAACACAGACAACAATATCAGGGACATTGTTCAACGCAATACCATATCTGCCTAGCCAGTACCGCCGCTCCCTATACGCAGAGTACGCAGTCTGCGTAGGGCACCAACTCCCAGGGGGGCACCATCCCAGCTGCTCAAAAAAATCGTTTTTATATATTATAATAATAAATTAATATTAATAATATACATATACAAATAAACAAAAATATAAACGTATATATTGCATTTTACGGTGAACGCAGAGTAGGCTAAGCACACGTGATGACGCGCGCGCCCTCACCTCTGTACCCAAATCTCTGGATTGCTCTGCGCATAGCAGTGACGCTCCCTGTAACTGTTGCCTCTGCTGAGCGAAGTTTTTCTAAAATGAAGCTCATCAAAACGTACTTGCGCTCATCTATGGCACAAGAGCGCATGAGTGGTCTGGCAATTGTCAGCATCAACTCTGAATTACCAAAGGCTTTATCATATGAAGAGCTCATTTACGACTTTGCCTCAAGAAAAAGCAGAAGTGTGCCTTTGTAAATTTTGAACTTTGGAAAGCTCCAGCAGATGACAGTGTTGATTTTATTTCAGTTTATTATTGTTTATTTTATTTATTATAAATGTTTTATTTAAAGTGTAATTTTAGTTTGTATTTTTTGCTGTAGAGCTACAATTGTAATTTATAAATGATACCATTTATTTATGTATTTACTTTTATTTGAATAAAGTTCTATTTTGGCCCCTATAGTAGGTGTTTTTTTATTATTTTATTTTTACTTCCGTAATATTTGGGGGAGGGGGCACAAAAGTAAATTTCTGCTTAGGGCACCCATTTGGCCAGCAGCGGCCCTGTGCCTAGCTCGCAAAGACACCGGGAAATAACAGAGGCGATCACGTACCATATAGCCAAGGATATGTTTCCAATAACCACCGTGAGCAGTGAGGGGTTTAACAAAATGATCGCAACACTTGATAAAAGATATAGCATTCCCTCTCGCAACCATTTTTCCAATGTTGCGCTGCCCTCGCTGTATGCGAAATGCCGAAAAGAAATAGAAAGAGAAATTCTCAGGCTCAGCCTTGAATATTTTGCTGCCACGACCGACTTACAGTATGGTCATGCAGAACTGCGGAACCGTATTTGAGCTTGACAGTTAATTTTATTGACGGCGAGTTTGAGATGAAAAGCAAGTTTTTGCAACATTCGTTTTTCCCACAAGACCATACAGCGGAGTTTATTGCAGTGGGCCTCAAAGAAGCGATGTCCGCTTGGGGCATCACAACGGACAACGCAGCTAATATGATTAGGGCAGCATCTGTGAATAACTGGCCGAGGCTACACTGCTTTGGTCACAGACTTCATTTACCAAAGGAATAATCGTCATTATTAATCGTGATAAAAATTTTGAGCAAAATAATCGTGATAATCATTTTTTCTGTTATCGTGCAGCCCTAATTTGTTTTATAGAAACAAGAAGCTGGTGAAACTGTATCTCATGCAAACTTTACATGCCAGTTTATAGAACAAATCATTGCCACACATCCACACTACTACTAAAGAGACGCAGTCAATCCAGCACATCGCGGACCAATCCAGAGCGTCTTATTGGAAGACATTTTATTGATTACATGCCACCAACAGAAAAAAAAGCAGAATCCAACTTGTACCTGTGCAGTGTGCTGTTAAAAAATTGATAAATCTGGTAAGAAAAATCAAAAAAAGAAACACGCTGTTATTATCCCGACTGTGATGTTGGATTGTGTCTTTCACCATGCTTCAAAATTTACCACACAAAGGACTCATTTTGATATTATATACTGTTTTGGCATCATTAATAGTATTATTACTACTGTTATTATTTTTGTCATTATTGTTCATTACATATTATTTGATTCATCACTACTATTATTAGTTGTACCATTATTATACTTTTCAGATCTAATAAATATGTCATTTTCCACGCCAAAAAAAAAAAGCAACGCTTTTAACATGTTTTTTTGGAATAAAATGTAACGCTACGGAGGTTAAGTCCATTTGGGTTTACTAAATACAGGATATCTCATACTGGTAAAAAAAACAAAACAAAAAAAAAAAAAACATGACAACACCAACAATCGGTGTACACATATTTTCAAGCTCAAATACAAAGAAAGTTTTATAAATGAAGCATCTGGTGTGGGTAGATAGCCACTTCTTTTCCACAGTGTTGGCATCTGAGGAGTGACACTCCAATAGTGAGCAGCATGGTAATCAACTGTGCATTATTCTTTAAGTAATAACCAAGGTGTACCAGCCTTCACTGTCAATAGGACATGCATCAGGTCTGCTCAAGCCAAGGCTAGCTAGTCCTTAAGTGGAACACTGAGGAGTGATAAGCTGTGCAGGCAACACTTCTATTTAGTACTTTAATGTGAGTTGACTGGATTATATGTGCAGGTGTGCCTGTGCGTTAAGCTTAGGGTGTGCAAGTGTAGGCCAATCTATAAGGAACTTGGCGAGTCCCACTCTCCCTATGATAATACCAAAGTCATCAAAAGCTCCGTATCAGCATTTATCAAAGAAACTGTACAACAGAACAATCTGATAGTTCTTTGCCTTGTACCTTATTATACAAATATACCAGAGGGCACAATATGCACAAAAGGTATTGCTAACTGCTTCCATAAAGTACAAATGAACTTAAAAGACAGGCCAGTAGGCCACAGTATTTTTACCAGATCTGACATGATCCACAACCTTGTCAGAAAAAATGGAGTAACAAGGCAGCATCTTTTGCACAGAGCCTGGGGAGGTACAGGTTGTATAAGAAAGAGTCAATTTCAGTAAAGTTTCAACTTGTTATAATATAGCGCAGAAAAGTCATAAAATTATTACCTAAAATGGTTCTTAATGAGGTATCCTTATTTATTTTTAATGGCTCTAAATTGCTGCAGTTTTTAATTCCAATAAAATGCATTCTGTTTATCTTCCAAAACAAACAGTTTGTGTGCAGTTTATTGCAAAATTATCTTTATGTGAAACCAAACAGCTGAATTCAGACCTTGTGCACATGCCGAGTACAGGATGCTCCTGATCTTGCACACAATGGCATACCTCCTCCTGAGATATGAGGCATGAGACATGACTTACAGATTCTTTGTCTACGTGTATATACTATGCTTCCAACACAATTAATTAAAAATAAAGACGTTATTTGCAGTTCAAATGTATGCAGGATGGGACCATCAACAAAACTGGAATTGAAAGTAACAAAGTCCTCAAAGTTGGAAGAAAACATATTGTAAAATACATTATTATGAAGCAAGAGTAAGTTAAACCTCCAACTAGCTGCATAGAAAGAAAAAACAAACTGAAAGTGTCAACGCTTATGATATGACAAAGGGGAGGACCAAGTCCCATTCCTTTTGTTAAATCCATGTGCCTGAGATTGAGCCTCAGGAAGGATGCTGGCTTGGACAGGCTCATGGAGTTGGGAAAACTGAGTATAGATGGTGTTGCGTCTGACCCAAAGTGAGTGGTGTGAGGCAGAGATTGCAGCACAAGTGTGCAGACTGGATCCAACAGAAGAAAAGATCCTCAGAAGGACCTGGGGAAGACTGAAGAGGTGGTAGCTGCGATGGAGAGCTGCCGCTGAGGAAATGGCCTTATGTGAGAGAGAGACACTGAATTTCATGTATTAGGCTACACATCAACTACTAAATGACAGTATTTAGATATCATACACTCAACCCTGAAAGCAGAAATGCAGGTGAATATTTACAGTATTAATTTAAAATTCTTGTACAAAGTACTTAATCCTATTGAACATAAGCAATCAATATGATTCATGATAGTGCAAGTTCAGGCACCTTTTAAAATTCATCATAAAATACATACATAAATAAATCAATCAATAGGTTGCTCAAGCCTTCATATGCCTAATGAAAGTGAAAATATCAAGGTTACATATACTCTATGTACACAAGAGGAAATTTATGCCTAAAAACACTGCACACTTGAAGCAAGCAACAACCAAGAAACAGGATAGGTGCTTAAGGGACTAAAAAAATCTAAACACACGTATGTAAATGAAAAACTGCATTCAGCATAACATGGAAAATTGGAAATGTCAGATTCTAATGACTAAGTTTGAGTTTGCCATTTGTTTTTGGATAGGAGGACAAAGCTCCACCTGCTCTTAATGCAGAGACAGGACTGCTGCATGCCATTTTAAAAGTACTCCACGAGTAGGTCTGGGCTTGTAAGTTGAATTATGCTATATGGGAATGAATATTATTGAGTGCATTGTTATGACTGTATATTTTTACTCTGAAAGAAACAATAAATCCCTTTAAGAAGCAAATGAAGACCTTAACCCTAGTGGTTTGGACACTCGCGTCTTTAGTAATTTAACACTTTCTTCAAATCGGTTTACATTTGCAGACATTACTAGAAGAAGCATATATTTGTTAAGTTTGCTTTTAACAACAACAACAAAAAAAAAAATAGCCAAAAAATTACAACACAATCAATTTGTGACTTAAATTTGACAAATAAAGCTTCTCTTTGCTGCTAAATTAGCCCTTTGTCTTTGTAAATACCTTGGAATGGAAACTCAGTTCTTAATTTAACAACTAAATCCAGCATGCTATACAGTTAGGTCCAAAAGTATTTGGACATAGATACAATTTTAATCATTTTGCCTCTGTGCACCACCACAATAAATTTGAAATGAAGCAATCAAGATGTGATTGAAGTATAGACTTTCAGTTTTAATTTAAAGCATTTAACAAAAACATTGAATGAGCCATTTACAAAAGACAGTCATTTTTACTTTCTCGTATACATAGTACTGTATAGAGAAATTATAGCAATTGTGAAAAAATTCGACCTCAAGATTTTGATGAATCTTGACGTTTTAGACTTTCCTAAGTCCGAAAATACCGTCTTTGAAATTATTTGGACAAACTAACACAATCATGAATACAACAATCGTTTTCAGTACTTGATTGAAATTCTTTTATAGTCAATGACTGCTTGAAGTCTGGAACCCATGGCCTTCTTTATGTGCTGGGTTTCCACCCTACTGATGCTTTGCCAGGCATTTACTGCAGCTGTCTTCAGGTGCTGATTGTTCATTGAACTTTCTGCCTCAGTTTTGTCATCAGCAAGTGAAATGCATGTCCAATTGGGAAGAGGCAGTTGGTTGACTTGGCCATTGAAGAATATTCCACTTCTTTGCCTTGAATAGTATTTAGTTTGCTGTCACAGTATGAACTG
This sequence comes from Erpetoichthys calabaricus, assembly GCF_900747795.2. Lineage (NCBI taxonomy): Eukaryota > Metazoa > Chordata > Cladistia > Polypteriformes > Polypteridae > Erpetoichthys > Erpetoichthys calabaricus. The sequence goes on along the minus strand of NC_041400.2, from coordinate 69,510,716 downwards.
GCTAACTGTCCATCTGTACTGTGAGGTGTTGTCCTATCAGTTTTGCAGCGTTTATCTCAATCTGAACAGACAGTATAGCCCTGCACACTTCAGAAATCATCCCGCAACTTTTGTCAGTAGTCATCAATAAATACCAGTGTCAAACTTCCATTGGCAGTCACGCATGCCCATGCCACAACGCTGCCTCCACCATGTTTCACAGAAGAAGTGGTATGCTACATATCATGTGCAATTCATTCTCTTCTCTGTCCATCATTCTGGCACATACTGATCTTAATTTCAGCTGTCCAAAGAAAACTTTTCCAAATCTGGACTTTTTTTAAAAAAAAATATTTTCTGACAAATTCTAATCTGTCCGTCCTTTGCTTGAGCATTAGCAATGGTGGGCACCTTGTGGTAAACCCTCTGTATTTAATTTTGCGAAGTCTTCTCTTTATTGTAGGCTTTGGAAGGTAGTCCTATCCTTTCCAGAGAGTGTTCTTGGTTTGGCTAAATGTCATGAATTGTTTTTTCTTTACCAAGTAAAGAATTCTGTGATCATCTAGCACAGTTGTCTTCCATGGTTGCCCAGGCCTTCTGGTGTTGTTGAGCTCACCAATGCATTTATTCTCTTTAAGAATGTACGAGATGGTTGATTTGACCACTCCTTGTGTTTCTGTTGTCTCTTGGATTTTTTTTTCTCTGTCCAATAATGGCCTATTTTTACTTGCATGGACAGCTCTTTGGACCTCATATTAAGAGTTCACAGTGACAGCTTACAAATGCAAATTCCACACTTGGAATCAACCCTAGGGCTTCTACCTTAATAAAATAACGAGGGCCCTGCTAAGCCCGTGAAAATGAGGGGACCCTATATAAAAATGGCTGTCTTTCCTAAATGGCTCATACTATTTTTCTGTTAATCTTTTTGAATTAATGCCGAAAGCCTACACTTCAATCATGTAATAATTTCTTCATTTCAAATCCACTGTGGTGACAGAGCCAAAGTTATGAAAATTGTGTCACTGTCCAAATACTTATGGACCTAACTATAAATAATATTCAAGTTTAGGAATCCAAACAGGCTCCTATAGCTAAAAAGCTGTGTTTCCTACAGTAGTTTTGTTTATTTCAGAAAATCTGCTAAAGACTGCAATGTAAATTTTGTAATGCAGTACTTTTTAAGATAAAGACAAAATAAGCTTTGAAATTAGCCAGTGATAATGTTTAGAAATTGAAATCAATAAAAAAAAAAAAAAAAAAAAAAAAACACCTGGCAAATGGTAACAGTTAATCTCTTACCTTCTGATGATGGTGTCATTGTCATCTTCTGAAAATGTTTAAATTCATTACTATAAAATAAACAGATGAAATGCAACTTTAAATATTATTTATATACATTAGGCTTATCAGAATGCTGAAATTCTAAAACTCAATACAATAATTTGAAAAGAACGGAGATTTAATTCCATTTTTGATTCCACTGGCAGGATGGGTGGTGGTATTGATTTATGAAGATAACTAGATTCCATTTGTTCAAAAATTGTGTGTTTGTCATATATTCAAAGGTGAATAAAATGCTAAGAAGTAACGTACAGTAGTGTAGTCTTGTGTAAACATTAATAATAGTTTCAAAATTCTGCATTAATGAAAACATTCCTCAGGTACAGCACTTGTTCAAAAGCATCTGACATTGCTTAATATTAACATATCAGTAAAATACATGTTGCACAATCTTCTGCAAACGTTACTGTAACCTAATGCACTCCTTTCCATACTTTTTCCTAGGTGAACCCGAAGGACTTTCAAAATTCTTCGGATACCCTAAAATAATAGTTTGGGAAAGTACCCGAGTAAATGTTTGAGAGAATGGAACTAAGTATAGAATGTGGTTAAGTGCGATTTTTAAATGTCTTTGTACAGATTCCTTGGTGTTAAGAAACAAATTCTTTTTTATTATTGCTATTTTACATATTACTTGTTTGATAAAAACCTTGTTAGAAAAATACATTTTTTGCTATACTTTTATAAAATTTGCCAATCTGTTTGAGGATAAAACTGAACACTTTGACAAATTTTATACAAGTATACAGTCAGCTTCTAAAACGGCCCATTTAAAAAACACCTGTAAACTAAGAATGCAGACTCTATAAGCAAACAGTAAAGGAAGCAGCTCTTTTTTTAATAATGGACTATTAATAAAATCAAAAGGAGAAATAAGGGGCAAAGGTATGCAAGAGATAAAAGGTTAAGTTGTGATTGTTGTTTATGTCCCAATTTTTTTAAACAAATAAACAACAGTGAGAAGTTGAACTGGCTTACTGGAAAGACAGTAAAGTTCATCGTCATAATTTAAAATTAAAGAAATAACAACTGCACACAAAAAAGGTAAACGGCAAATAAGCTAAAAAATTGGTACTGGATTTATCAGTTAAAAATCACACACAAAGCACACTGCTAGAAAGGGGGGTCAGGGCGACATGCACATTCAAGCAAACAAAAGGGGAAGGACAAGCAAACATCTACAGTGTACATGGTATCTTTCATGGTAGAAACAGTGAGCAAAACAGTAACTCAGTGTTAAGAGAGACACATGTCACACAAGGAAGCAACTAGAAGTAAAATAAAATTCAGGGAAGTTGCTGGAGCATAACATATCTGAAAGTTACATTGATACAGATAAAGTGAGAACCAGGCCCAAGGATCTGAGTTAGGATTGCCACAATACTGAAATTTCACCTTCAATAGGATAGTAAGTATGCAATAGGATAGTATATAATGTAACTCAATAAAAATGTACTTAAAAGAACTGCAATTCTGTATGCATTAAAATCTTAACATTGATTGAAAAAAATACAAATTGTAGTCAGTAAATGCAAATACAAGTAGTGCAGTCTTTTGCAGGGCTTGCAAAATTTCAAAATCCCTGATAGCCCTTCGGGCAGGCACTCTTCAGTTTTTGGTAGCCCAAAATAAATTTAAGTAGCCCGAATAAAAAAGAGATTATTTTTAATGTATAATATTGTAAAGGAAACAAAACATCAATCAAAAAATTGTTAAAACACAAATTACAACAACTGTATAAAAATTACAATGATCAACTCAAATATTTGGTTCTAACTGAACAAAAATTTCTATGAACTTGTAAGAACTGTGTAGAACATGAATCAGTCTGTGTCAGATTCTGAATCTGAAATTTCCACTGAACTCACGGATGAGAAAATGCCACTTCATCAGGTTTCTCTTCTTGTGCATCGGCCTCCATTTCACTGCTCTTTGTTCTTGTCGGGGTTTTATGATCCAGGTGTCTTGAACCTTTTCCAGAAAACATCCAGAAGCGAATTGACTTGTCAGGGCAAAAATATTCAACTGTTTCCCCATTAATGGAGAGTTGCATGCAGTCATTCAGTGTTTCAGGGTGTAGAGAGGTACGATGTGTTGTCTTCACTCAGTTCATGCAAGAAAATCCTCTCTCACAGATGGCTGTTGATGGACTAAGTGTCAGCATTAATTTCACCAGCAACAAGATATAAGAGAGGTGTTCTGGATTCCCAGAGAGGAGATCTCTGTACAAGCAATCATCTACCTTGCTACCCCGGTGTTCTGCAAGCCACATTTTTAGATCCATCCATTCTTGTGGAATTTTCTCTTTCTCTTCCTCATCTAGCAAACTGGCAAAATGTGTGACAAGATAATCTACTTCTTCATCTCAATAATTTGCCAGCTCTTCTCTGGGGTAGGGAAGAGTGGAAGGGTCAAAAACCTTGAAACAAGAGAGAGTCTTTTCATGCAGATTTTTAAATCTGTTGTCCATGTACTTGACTGTGTTCTCAATAATCTTCTGAATCTCTGCACCAAAGGTGTCTTTGTCTGTGCCCTCACCTCTTCTAGCAGGTCGCTGACTTTTTGTGAGCCGAGTTCCACAGTAGCAAATGCTACCATCCTCGTTCGTTGTGAACTTTGTGTCCAAGGTTTTCTGGTATTCTCCTGGTTTTGTTTTTAGGCTGAGTAAGCGTGATGTGGTGCTCTCAACTAACTGATTTTTTCGTGTGATGTTTAGGTTATCATGCTGAAAATCAGTACAGCAATTGGATAAGATGGTGCTGTAGTCCAACATGAAATGCAGGAAGTGAACAAATTTCTCAGTCTTCATCTCCTGCACCACCCCCTTAGCCTTGGCTGCATCCTCAGACTTGACATCACTTCCTTCTGCCATGTTCTCCATATGAACAACAGTGGGAGTGTAATTTTTTTCCACAGCCTTCAGACATCTCAGCCAGCTTGTTGGCCACCGTGTGCTCTTCAGGCCACTGAAATGTGCCAGTTTCTCATTTAGCAGTTCACTTATTTCTGTCAGTTCTCTTCGCTTCTTTGGGGAATAGTAGTACATCTTAAAGATGGTTTTCAGTGTATCTTCAAATTTCACCAGGTACTCACAGCCTTTCACGCTATCCAGCACGGCTAGCTCTAATTTGTGTGCCACACAGTGGACTGTTATGATGTGGGGTATCCTCTGTTTCAGACTCCCAGCTACTCCTGTTTTCTCACCCATCGTCACTGTAGCACCATCAAAATTTGCACACACTACTTTCTTTTTCCATGTGTCTTCTCTGATACCCATGGTGTTCACCGCTTCATCAATAGCCTCTAAAATACCTGCAGCATTTGCACTCTTGACTGGCTGACATTTGATCATGTATGTGGATATGTCACCATTATCTCTCACATACCTGACATGAACCAACTCCTGTTCTATTATACCAGTGTCTGTACTGCCATCTGCAAGAATGGATAAGGACCGGCTTTCTTGAATTTCCTTTTCAATCTGGTCTGTTGGAGTTTGTGCTATTGCTCCAATAAACTCTCTGCAAGCATGGTCATTGAGGTAAGTGGAACCAAGATTTAGGCCATTTGCTTTTTGAAGTTTGCAAAGACTGCTAAATTTTGCCAATGGTAGTTCACTCTTTGCAACACAGTACGCTGTTCTAAACAGCTTTTTCAGGACTTCTTGTTGTGCTTGGTTTATTTTTAGTATGTTTTTTGCAATTGGTGTTTGTTCTGGGAAAGATGCTGCAGACTGAGCACCAATGCATTTCTTGTGATGCAGAGATTTCTCATGGGTTCTGATGGGGTCTTTCCTAAAATTACTGGTCCCAGTAACAAAGGCGCTTGTCGAGTCAGAAATCGAGGGAAACTCACGACACACCCGGCAGAACATTATGTTATTTAGCTTGTCATATTCCAGCCACAGAAATTCTTTTGTCCATGAAACCAAAAAGCTGCGCTTTCTTTTTGCCTCATAGTCTGATTTGTCATAACTTTTCCGCTTTGTGGCAGGCTTTTCTTTGGCTGTCCCTTTTCACCCTGACCTGTCTTATTTGGCTCAGCAGAACTAAAATACCTGCGTAAATCCATCTATTTTTACACACGCACACACATAACGGTCAGCGATTTTTTAAATTCTCTGCGCAATCAACCTCTATCACATGTTTAAGCTTGCTGCGGGAGATTTCACTTGTCACGTTTGAATAGTATGCTAATGAGTGATAAGATGATGTCAGAGGAATTGGTGCGCAATTAATCCGTCACTGACCAATCAGTACTGCTGCTCTCTATATACAGTCCGCGCGATCGCAAAGTGAAAGTGAAAGTAAAAAACAAGCGCGAATTCAAACGCAATTTCAATATTTCACATATTGACAGTGGCTCATCGATGCCTGTAAATGACATAATTACCCAGCTACATTTGCAAAAGTTTGCAAAAGCATTGACATATATTTTTCCTTCCTATGATAGCCCGATGGGCAGGGCTGACATAGATTTTGGTAGCCCGACTGGAAGACACAATAGCCCCGGGACGTCGGGCTAGCGATTTTGCGAGCCCTGTAAAGGTATGAGTAAAGTTACATTAACAGCGCAAAGAGAAGTTAAAATCTGCTGAATAGATATATTTTTTTTACATTGATGAAAACAAAAACTATCATGGAGGTAGTATAATGTAATGCTGTAAATGTCATTAAATACTAATTTTAAAAATATTGCAATCGTTTATTAAACTATTAAAAAAAACACAACACTAAAATAAACAAGTAAAAAGAACAATTGTTCAGGAAAGTAACACACAAACAGACCACTAACACACTTAAAGGCTTTGCATAAATGCACCACTACTTAAGCAATTGAGTACAGAAAAGTTAAACAATGCCATACACTATATAGTAAATGTGATGAAATACAATTTTAAGCTCGTGCATAATAAAAGAAAGTAACATGCTACAGCACCAGGCTTCATGGCAAGGGTTTAAAAATCAAGGGAGCAACAGAGCCCCTGTTGCCCAACATGTGCCTGAGTAAATAGCACAGAACAAAACATGCCCAATAGGTAAAAATACTTTCAGACACCTGTCTTGATGCATTAGATGTTTAACTGCCGACAAAAAGGCGTGTTGAAAACTTCAAATGCAACACTTTACAATGTCATACATATTAATGTTTCCGTAATTCAGAAATAGGATACCCCTTGAAATTTTTTGCATTGATTCACTGACAAATCTTGCATAGAGGCTTCCATGTATGTTGTGGTTTTCTGTCCCCATTTGTCACAAAGACTTAGGCAGAACTAATGCTGATGAAAGCCCACACACTTCTGAAGTTGCCATTTTATTAACACTTAAGAGTAGGTAGAAACAAAGCTGCAACTCAAGCCATGACAAACTGGAAGTACATTTGTAATGTAGGCTACAAACTCAATACCATGAAAAATGAGCATTGGAGTAACTTTAAAAAGTTAAAATCGATACTTATTGATATTTTGATACTTCAGACAACCCTAGAACTGATACATACACTTAAGAGTGAACAGGTGGTTAAAAAAAAAAAATTTCTTTAAAATTAAATTAAAAATTTTATTAAAAATAAATGGGATTTAAGTATCACCCAGAATTTGAAAATCAGAGGCCACTGCTGTGCCACTTCTGCTTGAAGCTTGTATCTATAGAAACTTATATTCAGTTGGCCGACATCTACAAGGGATAACAGCTAATACAGCACCACAAGTTCAAAGTCAATGAACTTGAAGACCCTGTAGCTAGCGAAAGCTACAATAAGGATATGGGAGAAACTCAGATGGTTGTTCTTTATAGAAACAGTGTGCACTCTCCCATAAGAGAGGAGATTCGGTCCAAGAGTTAAAGACTACTAGGCCACATTTGGACATAAGCACAATAGGTAGAGGGGCACACCATCCAGTTTTAGAGATATCTTGAGGAGGCGGATAGTGCCTTTGATATCTCAGAGGTGGTAGGCAGAGAATAAGCCATTTTATTTTACCTGTAAACCAACCTTATAGAAACAGGGAAGAAGTGAGAGCAGGAGACTCGCCTGTTTGGGGAATACACAGCTTTGCTACTGAGGCAGGGAATTTTATTCGGTATGGTGCACAGACAGAAGGCCTCCCTGGGCATGTAAATAGGCCTGTGGCCTGAACTGGAGTTGATCCATTTGTTATTCACAATAGAATGAACACATAGGTAAATTCAGGCTGACAGTACGACAAGGTGATAAAGTAATATGTGCGAAGATAAACAAAAATAGACAAAGAGACATTCAGTGAAGTCTGCCTATGGTACAGGCTAGTGCATATTATAATGACTAGATTAAACAGTTTAATATGTCACACAAATCTTAGTGTTCATGTAAGGTAAGGAACTGTTAACATTAAAGGAACACCCACTCAAAAATAATATGTGTTTTATGTGTTACTTAACCCACACACTTTGTAGTAAGAAGAAATTTTGATGTTATTTTTTCATGAAGAACAAGTAAAGCAATGTTTCTGTTAGAACGGGGGCCAATGGTGACCAATGCTAGACTAAAGAAAACCCAAGTTGTATGATCAAAACATGCAAAAGCATGCATGTTTTGCTAAAATATTGTTAAATAGATACCCCTGAAAATAGTCCACAAACAAGAAGTCTGTTCTCATAAGATTGTGCTTTTGAATTGAAGAATAAAAAATTAAATAAATATACAGTACAAATACACTATAGTCTGAACACAAGCCAGAATGTCTAAAAGGGAAGAATATGTAAAAGAAAGGAAAACTTCTATCTTGGCAGTCACAGTGGGGTATTATGCAGGTGTATTGCTGTTGGTATAAAGCAGGGGTCCTCAATCACGGTCCTGGAGGGCCGCAGTGGCTGCAGGTTTTTGCTCCAACCCAGTTGCTTAATAAGAAGCACTTATTGCTCAAGTAACACTTGTGGTTCACTTTAGTTGTCTCGCTCATTAAGATTTTGAACTTTTATTGCTTATTTTAGTCTTAAACAGCTATACTCTTGGTTTTTAATTGCTCCTAATTAGCAATAAGATGCAAGTGACAAAAGAGACCAGCATTTCTCCATTTAGCTTGTTTCCATTTACACCTGTGTGTGTTTATCATTCACTATTGGGTTTAATTAAATACTTGGAAGGAAAGTGAAGAGAAAAAAAGTGAAAGACTGAGAATTACGCATCCATTTTACCCTTCAAGTCAAATGATATCCTTAGGGGAAGAAAATCTAGGATATGAGAATTACCCGACATAGTAGAGTTAAAGCAGTAACAAGCCATGAAATTAAATTATTGGCAAGAATTGCGTTCTAATTAAGCAGCCGGGTTAGAACAAAAACCTGCAGCCACTGCGGCCCTCCAGGACTGTGATTGAGGACCCCTGGTATAAAGAAACCCCAGTAGTGTTTCTTGACACACTTCTGCTGAATGATTTGTTGGCTGAAAGTACTCTGTGTTACTGTGTCAGAGACAGGATGTACATGAGCCATAACAGCACCAGTCTACCTTGTCTTTGATGTAAACCAACCCGACCGCCTCCCCCAAAGTACTTGCAGGAGTGAACTACCTCTACATCCGCTCTCTAAACAGTGACTGGACATAAAGGCTTTGTTGTGGTGAAATTCAATTGCCAGTTCCTTGGTTTACTGATGTTAAACCACAGGCAGTTCTTTATGAATCAAGAAACAAAGTTCTCTACTCGACTCCTACACTCCTCTCTCATCCCCCTTATCAATACACCCGATAAGTGCAGAATCATCAGAGAGTTTCCGCTAGTGACATGACCTGGTGTTATATTTATACTGTAGCTAGCTAGCTAGCTAGATAGATACTTTATTAATCCCAAGGGGAAATTCACATTGAGCTAGAGTGAATAGAAAAGGAGACAAGACCATTCCTTGGGGTGATCCAGTGTTGCTCACATCCATATACTGTACAGACCTTGAGTCTCAAAAACTGTGGTTTGACAGATATATATACACACATACATATATACACAAACAACATAAATGTATTTGCTAATTGGTTTATAGCAATGATGTGTTTTGTTTTACCAGGCCTAACTGTGCACTTCTGTAATTATGCTCTTCCATTATTGTATTATGTGTCATATTAAACAGATTTACCTCATGGTTCAAAGAAATTGAACTACAGTAAGTCACTCCGGAAGTCTGCCAAGTGCAGAAAAACTGAAAAAGGTTTTTTTTTTCCTTAAATCAACCACAAGCATAAAGATATGCACTTTGGTTGACCCACCTTAATATTTACTTGGTACAAATGTAGCTGGCATTGTTTGCAATGATTTTCCACCAGCTGCTTTGGTTTTCCTCCCATATTCCAAAAACAGGTTAATAATACTGTATTATCTGATGATTCTAAATTTGCCTCATATGAGTAACTGTAGATTTGAGCTTGTGAAGGGGAATCTCCAAGGCTGATTCCTGCCTCACATCCAGTGCAATCACAATAAGCACTTTTCCGCCATTAATGGAGAAAAAGTACTGAGAAAGTATTTTTGGGATGGATCAGGAGATGGAAAAGGCAAAAATCAAACTCAAGAAAACCAAGTTCTGAAAAGCAGGAAGTCAAAACTGAAACACCCAAAACCACTAACCAAATGCTAACCAAAAATGCAGTTTGAAGAAAAATGCAAAAAAAAAACAAACAAACAAAAAAAAGCCCCCTAGGTTCTTATTAACACTTCTAGTACCGCAAAATATTTTTTATTTAGATTGAATCCAAAATTTTGGATGCCAGGAGTAGCACTTTACCTTCTTTAGCAATAGGGATGCTCCGATCATTCAGTTGCTGTTTAAAATCAGCTGATTTTAACTAAAAATAGGCTATTGGTGATTGGCAATTTGGCCGATCCCAAAAGCAGATCGTTTCAGTCCCGCTTTTCCATGCTTTACAGTAATTTAGGTACAGTGCTCCTTAAATGTAAGCTATTATGGTAGTTAGGCCAGTGGGGGTCTTTTTTTTTTTCCTGCAGCGTAACCAAAGAGCAGCAAGCCAAGGCTGGTCTTAGCAGTATGGACTCGTGTATAGCAGAGAGCAACAGGCAACTGGAATATTAGCCTTTACATTGAAGAAAGTGGAGTAATAAACTCAAATGAGAAAAAGGGAATTGATAGTTGTCCTTTATAGTTAGGCAAATGGCAAGAAAAACTTCTTTAATGAATTTAGACCTTTTTAGTTTCTGTTTGGACAGTGTGCTTGTTTTAATTGAGTCAGCTTACATTTTTAATTGGAAAATGAATTAGAAAAAGAAGAATTTGAAATTGCTGCTTAGTAAACAATAGTCTTGTTAGCTTAACAGTAAATGTATCTTTTACTTAAAAACCTGTTAAACAGGTTAGTCTTGTATCTCCTTGATTAACAACTTATGAACATTTATACATTTGCGGATCTTTCAAAGATTTGTACTGTGTTTATTATTTGTTGCTGTGTGTTAAAAAGCATAAGTTTTATTAAGAAACAAATAATACATAATTAAAATCCACAATATGGTAATATTATATGGTAATCCATATTTATAATAACACCTCATGAATTACGAATGACTAGTGGATACACTAACGAAAAAAAAACAAACGTATAAATATAGTAAACGTATATTTTAACAGCAAAATGGTGGTATATATTACATTACATATTATTTACATTTATACAGTGTTTAATTGCTAATGTCAATTAGCTGTTTGAAATTTAATATTATATATATAATATATATATATATAGGCAGTCCCCGGGTTACGTACGAGATAGGGACTGTAGGTTTGTACTTAAGTTGAATTTGTATGTATGTCGGAACAGGTACATTATTTTAACAAATGCTATTGTTGACCGAATGTAACCAAGTGCTCTGCCAATGAATGATGGAGTTTCACCTCTTTCTGACCTTTTTATTATTTCTATTTTATTTTCCATGGTGATGGTTTTTCTCTTCTTTACTATATCACCAGCACTTGCATCTGATTTGTGTTTCAGAGACATTGTTGAAGGGTGAAGACAAAAGGTTAAGATGAGCTCTTCTGCACAGCACTGTACAGCTATCACAACAGGAAGGCACCAGTCGTCAACACATCTGATGTATAGGGTGGTCCAGATCTAATTATGCAATTTTCATTGCGCTATAACTTATTCAGTTTATTACATAGAAAATCACCCAAAAAATCCCGGACCATCGAGAAGTGTGCGAACTGACGACATGAAGAATCGTCTTTGCGCTGAACTTGAATCATCCCTGCATAAATTAAAGTCATCCAGACAATCTGAATCTGCATAATTAGATCTGGACCACCCTGTACTGACAAGAGACAACTTTCTGCTATGTGCGTAACAGTACAAGCAGGGTTGCTATTGAGAATGAATGGGGACAGCGAGGGGCGGTTCATCACCAGCCCACCTCACAGTCACCTCCACTACAGTATGCTGCCTGCAGTGTACGCAACACCACCGCCCCCATTCAACACGCAGCCATCCGAGGCACATTACAATGCTACCCCCCCTGCCGCCCCGTTCAGCCACAACCGGATCACCGCTTGCAGCATTACCAGCTGCGCACCTAGAACAAACAGGGCAGCCGTGTGTGGTGGGCGGCCATTGAAACCGCAAAATCGCCCCCCTCCAGCCACCACTTGCAGCGTCCGCAGGCCGAAGATGACGGAGCGGCAGTTACTGAGGCGCATGCGTCGCAGCTGCGGCCCCGTTAGTATGTCGTAGGTTGAATGTCTGTAACCTGGGGACTACCTGTATATATATATTTTTTTATATATTGTGATGGACGGCCGGCAGCTCATCCCGGCCGACACATCCAGGACGCTAGATGGTGTCTTCCCTGGAGCCTACAGCTACCCCGGATTCCCGTAGGGCATCATGGAAGATGGAGTTTGGCTTCATAACCCTGCTGGGTACCCTGGGGGCCACCGCATGACGCTGCAGGGAGACGAGGGGATTTTTGTTTCCCGTATAGTCCGGAAGTACTCCCAAGTCACGGGGACGGAGGAACAGAAGTACTTCCGAGCTGAAGAAAAATGTAATTTTCCATCTGACCCGGAAGTGCTGACAAGTTAAGTGAACAGAAGAGGAGAAGCACTTCCAGGTCAAGGACTATATAAATGACTATGGGAGACCCAGCAAGCCGAGCCGGAGTTGGGAGGGTGTGACGGAGCTGCTGGGAGGATAGGATAGGATAGGAGAGGAGGAATTATTGTATTTACTATTGTGTTTATTGATTGTGGTTATGGTGGTGAAGGTGCTTTGTGGCACTTTAAGGAAGAAAATTAAAATACTTCTGGGTGCTTTTAAACTTGTGCCTGCATCTGTCTATTGGGTTTCACGGGGCAACAGTGCCCTCAAGCATCCACTAATATATATATATTATATATATAGTCGACCCTTGATATACGACCGGCCTGACATGCAAACAACTTGATTTACGACCAAAATTTTTATTTTGATTTACGACCAACATCTTGCGTTACGACCTGAATGCGGTCATGTGTATCCGCTTGCGCGATTGTAAACAAACAGCAGAGAGCGTTAGTAAGCGTCAGTCGGAGCCCAGATACATGTGTTTGTGGAAGTAATTTCGGTCAGTGCAGTGATTTATCTATATACAGGTAAAATTCTGTTACAACGAATATCTTTACAACAAAATATTCATTACAGCGAAGTGTTTTTATGTTCCCGACAGCTTCCCCGTATGATGCGAGTCTACAGAAATCTCGTTACTACAAAGTATATTCAGCAGATACTTTCATTACAATCAAGTGCCCTAAAGACCTGGAAATGCTTGAATGAATCATTCACACAGCAGTTAATTCTGTACCGCAGCTCAGTTGTGCACAACAACCCCCCAAACAGAAACACTGTAATTTTTTTTTTTCTTCTAACTTTTCTCGTAGTTTTTTTTTGTTGCCTTTTTTTTTTTTATTTCCTGCGGATTTCAGTGATACCTTTTACTTATTGCTCGTCAACATTTGAAAAACATCCATTGGAATTTATTGTCACCCTCCTATAGAAACAGCAGACACGAAAAAACGATAACAGTTCATATTAGAAAAAAAACTTTACATTTTTTGCAGCTCTTGATTGCGGCAAAAAGAAAAAAAAAGACATTGCCAGTGAATTCGGAATTTCGCTATCGCTATCGACGCTGTCAACTTTCTTGAAAGACCGAGCAAAAAAAGAAGAAAAATCTTGGGTTGCAAAATGTATGTGAACTGCTGCATTTGAAGACGTCGAAAAAGCAGTTTTTATGTGGTTCAGTGATGCGCGTTCAAGAAACATTCCTATTAATGCGGCACTAATTCAAGAAAATGTCAGGTTTGTAAACTCTCTTGGGACCTCCCCCAACTAGACGACACCCCGAAGAGCGTCCCTGAGTCCAAACTCCGCGTCTATGGAAGACTGTTTATCTGTTGCTGGGGCAACAGCCAGCTCAAAGCTGTGCTGAGTCTCTCAGCCAAAGCAAACAGAAAAGATATCGATGGGTGATATGCAAGGAACATTGTAAATGCAGGTAACAGGTAACTTGATCACTGATCTGCTGTGTCTGTGTATAGCAGAATGGCAGATCACGCTACAATAAATAAGTGTGACTTTCCTGTTTCAAGCTGAATAAAGCTGGTTTTGCTAAAGTCATGAGACTCAACCTCGTGTTTTGGGGAGCAAGACAGGGACTTATAGCGCGACCCCGATCTTTTATGATTTGCTTCTGTGTCGCTTCACTGCAGCGCTAGGAGTCTGTTGTTACCCTGCCCGGCAATGGACAAACAAGCTTCCACAGACGCGGCAATCGCGCTTCAGGACGCACTTCAGCATGTCATTCCTATTGAGTTGGCAATGTGTGTGTGTGGGGTGGTGGGGTGGGGGCTTTGTGTCTCAAAAGAGTTCAGAAACCTCACAATATGAAGAAAAAAAAAAGATGATTCAGCTTCTGATTGATAAGTGTGCTGCCCACAACATGCTTCCACATTTAAATAAAGTTCCAGATGAATTCCTCCCACCCAAATGCACTGCAGCGCTTCAGCCATTGGATTTGGGCATCATTCGCACCTTGAAAGTGCATTATTGCAAGGAAATGCTGAGAAAAATTCTCGTCAGAATAACTTGTAGGCAGGAGGAGATTAAAATTAACACAAAAGAAGCTATTGAAATGATTGCAAACGCCTGAGCACAAGTAAAAGAAAGCCTTTAAAAAACCTTACGTTTCATTCTCCTCCTCCTCCCTTCCTGCAGCCCAAAGATGTCAAATTAAATGGTGAGTACAGTATGAAATTGTTGTTTCTGGTAGGCTAGGCACTTTTTATAACTTTTTGGTTAGTACATTAGAAAAATTATTGGTGTTTTGGTAAATTATGCGCATTATACAACCCTTTTTTATTATGAAAAGGTTAAGTAAGTGTTGCAGTGGGAAGTTCAGAACGCATTATGGGTATTTCCATTATTTCTTATGGGAAAAATAGTCTTGACTTACAACCAGCCCTCGCGAACGAATTAAGTTCGTAAGTCAAGGGTCCATTATATACACTCACACACACACACAAACACACACATACATACAGTGCATCCGTAAAGTATTCATGGCGCATCACTTTTTCCACATTTTCTTATGTTACAGCCTTATTCCAAAATGGATTAAATTCATTTTTTTCCTCAGAATTCTACACACAACACCCCATAATGACAACGTGAAAAAAGTTCACTTGAGATTTTTGCAGATTTATTAAAAATAAAAAAATTGAGAAAGCACATGTACATAAGTATTCACAGCCTTTGCCATGAAGCTAAAAATTGAGCTCAGGTGCATCCTGTTTCCCATGATCATCCTTGAGAAGTTTCTGCAGTTTAATTGGAGTCCACCTGTGGTAAATTCAGTTGATTAGACAGGATTTGGAAAGGCACACACCTGTCTATATAAGGTCCTACAGTTGACAGTTCATGTCAGAGCACAAACCAAGCATGAAGTCAAAGGAATTGTCTGTAGACCTCCGAGACAGGATTGTCTCGAGGCACAAATCTGGGGAAGGTTACAGAAAACTTTCTGCTGCTTTGAAGGTCCCAATGAGCACAGTGGCCTCCATCATCCATAAGTGGAAGAAGTTTGAAACCACCAGCACTCTTCCTAGAGCTGGCCGGCCATCTAAACTGAGCGATTGGGGGAGAAGGACCTTAGTCAGGGAGGTGACCAAGAACCCGATGGTGACTCTGTCAGAGCTCCAGAGGTCCTCTGTGGAGAGAGGAGAACCTTCCAGAAGGACAACCATCTCTGCAGCAATCCACCAATCAGGCCTGTATGGTAGAGTGGCCAGACGGACGCCACTCCTTAGTAAAAGGCACATGGCAGCCCGCCTGGAGTTTGCCAAAAGGCACCTGAAGGACTCTCAGACCATGAGAAAAAAAATTCTCTGGTCTGATGAGACAAAGATTGAACTCTTTGGCGTGAATGCCAGGCGTTACTTTGGAGGAAACCTGGCACCTGGCATCATCCCTACAGTGAAGCATGGTGGTGGCAGCATCATGCTGTGGGGATGTTTTTCAGCGGCAGGGACTGGGAGACTAGTCAGGATAAAGGGAAAGATGACTGCAGCAATGTACAGAGACATCCTGGATGAAAACCTGCTCCAGAACGCTCTTGACCTCAGACTGCAGCGACGGTTCATCTTTCAGCAGGACAATGACCCTAAGCATACAGCCAAGATATCAAAGGAGTGGTTTCAGGACAACTCTGTAAATGTCCTTGAGTGGCCCAGCCAGAGCCCAGACTTGAATCCGATTGAACATCTCTGGAGAGATCTTAAAATGGCTGTGCACCGACGCTTCCCATCCAACCTGATGGAGCTTGAGAAGTGCTGCAAAGAGGAATGGGCGAAACTGGCCAAGGATAGGTGTGCCAAGCTTGTGGCATCATATTCAAAAAGACTTGAGGCTGTAATTGCTGCTAAAAGGTGCATCAACAAAGTATTGAGCAAAGGATGCGAATACTTATGTACATGTGATTTCTCCGTTTTTTTATTTTTTAATAAATTTGCAAAAACCTCAAGTAAACTTTGTTCACGTTGTCATTATGGGGTGTTGTGTGTAGAATTCTGAGGAAAAAAATGAATTTAATCCATTTTGGAATAAGGCTGTAACATAACAAAATGTGGAAAAAGTGATGCGCTGTGAATACTTTCCGGATGCACTGTACACACACACACACACACACACATTTCTTATATCCCTTCAGTGATATCTTTTACAAGTAGTAAAAATTTACACCGGGTGTTACAGACTGAAATCAAATGTATGGTTGTTCTTATATAACAGTAATAATAATAGGGAGACTCCAGGCTTGAACTCACAACTTCTTGATAAGGAGGCAGCAGTTCTTACCTTTGCACCAGCCGAGCAGATGTGTCGGTTTGGTGTAGATTGATATTTGGACTTGGGTTTTTACTCATTGACAGTACTATGCAAATTGAATGTTGACATAGACGCTGTTGAGGAGAGGTGTGAAGGAATTTAAGGTGGCCTGGGATTACGACTTTTTTCATAGGCTTCAGGGATTCTAGTGTTAAAAAAAAGCCTTAAATCTTAACCAAATAAGTCTACTTTGAAGTACTAAGGGTTTTGATTTAAGAAAATGTGCCTTCTGTGTTTCCGAGGTGTGCTTGTGACAACAGAACACAGAAAAAACAAGTGTATCAAAGATTCTTGGTACTATCTTCTCAAATAGGGTACATTTCTTGTTTGCTTGTCTGCTCACAACAAGCACTGTGGGTGGAGTTACCACATATAACCTTTGCCAAAACATATTCTGCCTATTATACGACATTCATGTCTCTTGTGAGTCTTCCTATGAAGTCAGTAGACGGACTGGGAGAGCATAGGTCATGAGGTTGCCAAAGGGGTGTGCGGCGCTCCCTATATCTATGCAAAAAGACGAATGTCCAGGGGCCTCATGCATAGCGCAGTGTGTAGAATTCACACTAAAATATATCGTACGGACAAAAGATGGAAATGTACATACGCGCAAAAAAATCCAGATGCATAAATCTTTGCGTACGCCAACTTCCATGTTCTTCCGTTACATAAATCCCAGTCAGCGTGAAAAGTAACGCACGTGCACCTGCGCGCGCCTGCTGTCTGACTCCGTCTCCTCCCAGAATTACACCTCTTTGAATATGCAAATCAATGTAAATAGCCCTTAAGTTCAGCATTCTGTGAAAAGACAATGGCAAAAGCACAGGGGAAAATGGAAGAATCTCAGCAAATACCAAGTGGAGGCAAGGAAAAACATACTATTTGTTGGTTTAAACAGTAGTATAAACAACAAAAGGAAGTTGATCGACTGACAGAGTGTCGGAGAAACTTGAAAGCTCAAAATAAAAAAAAGTTGTCAGATATCAAAGTCGCCTTGAAAAGGCTGGATGGATAGAACATCATTAACTTCATCTTAAAATCGTTTAATTTACTAGATTCTCAAATCCCATCGTAACTAAAGTAGCACGTTAAATGCTTTGTTTTGTATGTGTTTTTCTATGTGCTCTGTGTGTGTGAATCTCTATGTGCTTCTTAAACGGGCTTTCTCTTCCTCCGACAGGACACAGAATACATTACATTCATGATATCACAGCTCACTGAACAATTTAAATACTAAGATGTATAATTGATATCATTTTCATGATGATAGGAATTAAAGCATGCATTAAACATGGTAACACGGTGGCGCAGTGATAGTGATGAACTGTTGCCCCATCCAGAGATTGTTCCAGCCTCCCGCAAGATGCTTTGGCACTGTGCGCGACCTTCAATGAAATAATTTATTGCAGCAGTACTGTCTCTTTCAAATGTACTAACCCCCCAATTGAAAATGTGTGTGGGTTTACGCCAAGTTTAGTTTTTTCACATTGCAATGCGAGTGTGGAAACAGGCGTACGCAACATTTTTGTGTGTACACACTGTTTATACATGAGGCCCAAGTTCTTTAGAGTCCTGGTACTTTCTGCTTTGCTATACGGTTGCGAGACAAGGATGCTATCTATTGACCCGAGAAGAAGTCCGCATTCCTTCAGTATGATGTCTCTTTGGAGAATCCTTAGGTACTGCTGGTTTGACTTTGTGTCGAATGAGCGGTTGCTCACAAAGTCCTGAATGAGGCACATCACCTGCATTGTGAGGGAGTGTCAGTTACAGCACTTCGGCCATGTGCTGCAATGCTTCAAGGGTGATCTGACTCACAGGATCCTTGTTGTTGAGGACCCAAACGGCTGGACCAGGCCAAAGGGACATCCACGTAACACATGGCTGCGGCAGATAGATGGTCATTTCCGGAGGGTGGAACTGGACTACGCGTCTACCTGGCGGGTTGCCAACCAAGATCCCATGCTGTTTCGTTGTGTGGTGGGTGCAGCAACGTGCTGTACCAGTGCATGCTTCCAAGCCTGACCCGATTATATTACTTTTCCTATGCTCCTTCTTCTTCTTCTTCCACAGCTATTCCCATGTTTATATGGGCTTTTTTTATTTAAAAAAAAAAAAAAAGCAGACTTTTCCAACAGAGGTTTCAGCATGATTTTTTATGTCCAAATGCCTTTCTTGGTGACAACACCACCCATTTCCTCCCCGTTTCTCTTTATTCAATGGTTGTGTTCAACCCTTGGATTGTAATAACAGACAGATGCATCACTCTAATCATACGACCATTTGTCCTAAATGCCAACTACTTGTTCACTTATTACATTCTGTGTTATTTTACATAGCAAAGAGAGTGATATTCATGCCAAGAGACAGTGTAGTGAAAAGCATAAATAAAAGTTAATGTAATTTGTACAAATAACAATAAATCTAAACTGAACTGATTACACTGCATTGAATTTTCATTTAATGCTTTAGATTTTTGGAAGAACCAAGCCATCCGTGCGGCCTGTGACATGTGTGAACGCATGATAAAAAAATGCACTGAAGAAGAAGAAAAAAAAAAAAAAGGTACTGCGTGTCATCAAGTCCAACCACAATCAAACAGGTTGATGTGGCAAAAGCCAGTTAAATAAGTTTTTTAACACATGAGGAGTCACCCTTCCTGCAGATATGGCAATAAAAGAACAGAGGACAAACTCAATGACACTCGCTGATCCAGTCAATCCATAAATACACCAAGAGAACATGTAAATTCCATGCAGATCCTGGCACTGTGACACAGGAATGACAGGTCTGCACTACCACTCAGCCCATACTAAACATCTGCATTCAATTTATTAAACCTTAACCTAATTAAAACTAACAGAGACAGAAATTCACATCTGGGCATCAGTAATGGCATTTAGTGATGAATTTACAAGGTGAATCCATCCCTCTTGTTCTTAAGGCTGATGTGGAAGAAGATGAGCAGTGAAGTGAAAGCCAGTCTCTTTAAAATGACCGAGTCTCACAAGCATGTTTTGCTTTTCAAAATGTGTTTAATCATTGGACGTAGATCAATTCTTGCTGCTGGAGTATGTGAATTTCCCCTTGAGATTAATAAAGTATCTATCTATCTATTCAGTAACTAATGCTTTTCTTTACATTGGGACCCTGGAACTCATAAGATCCATTATAAAATGCAAGAGCAGGCTAGAACTTTAAAGTGCAATTTCATGTAACAAATTAATACATAAAATGATTAAGAAGAAATACCTTCACCATGAAAAATAAACTTAAGCATTGCAAACAGAACGTTTTCTTAAACAAACCATAAATATATGAAATAACTTACAAAGTATTGTCACATTAGTAGTGTAATTTTGGAACCTTCAAATTTCAACTAGTCAAAAAAGAAGAAGGTAATGCGGTATAGATGGAAAACAAAAATGACAGCAAGACGTATCGCTTGCGCATTGAAATCGGTACTTTAGCCAGAGACAAAAAATGAACCGGGCAAATAACAATCAAGTATATTTCCCCTATAACAATGATCAAGTCATCCTAACCGAATTATGTTAACAACTAAAAGACCTTTTACTAGTTTTAATTTTCTAAATTAACTCTTAATGTTGTTTTTTACGGAATTTAATTAACCCCATACACACACTAGTTTATATATTATATATATAATATATATATACACACACACACAGTCACCCAGATTGTTTGCATTTTTCCTTATAAGTAGATACTCACTACAATTCCTCCGTGAGCCAGTAATATAAGAGCATGTCGTGAACATATACTCCAGTACACAAAATTCATGTCAGATGCCTCAGTCGACCACCACACACAAAGTAGGCAAAACTAACCATAACTATAATCTTACCTGAGTCGTGTTGGGTGCCAAGGCAGATTCCCATTCTTTCCGATACCCATATTAGGGCAGACAGCAACTATGCACTTCAATAAGCGACCCATGCTGTTTTCGTTAATTTTCACAGACGTAGCAAGTTTACTTATTGTACAGGCTCGTCTTCTGATTTCCGCTTTCTTCCTTACAAAGCGCCAAATACGAACGTAATCTCGAACTGTTTCATGGGATATCATCACGCACGTGGACTTGGAGTACACATATTTTCTTTCCGATGAGTCGCGGAGAAATACTGTTGAAAAAGGTATATAATTTCTCTGTCTGTGGAGTTGTTACCTTTTTGCCTATTTTGTGTAGGCATATTTGCTCCACCAGTTAAAAGAAAATGCGTCCAAGATGTGATGATAAATAATTAAGCATAATGTATTCAAAATCCAAGAATCCAATGAAATGTTCGCGGGCCGGAGCCCAATCCAAATGTCCCGGATCTAAGGCTAGCACCAACCCAGCAGAGGGTGCCAGTCCATCGCTTTGTCCACTCATGCGCATAGTGAGGCGGGAGGAAACCGGAATACGAAAAACTCCGAGGATCAAGAGGAGAAAGTCTATATCCCACACAAACAATAACCCCAAAGCCTAGGACTCTTGCTGCAGAAGCAGCGTGCTACGATACCTTGCTGCCCTAAATAGGTTCTAATTCCAGTTCAAGATCAAGCACTGACGCTTTGAGACAACCCACGCGAATGTAACCACGTTTTTTGCATAACTATTTCCTTTTGTAAAACTAACTAGAAACAAACTGGATTTAAACGTAAATGACACCGAAAAATAGTACCTGTCCAATATGATCAGGCAATAAATGTCAAGTCAAGTCAATAAATGACATAGCTCATAACATTTTCCAATCCATTTATTTTAATTTATGGTCGTGTATAGATGAATAAGCAAATAAACAAAGACGTAAAGGATATATCCATCCTTTAAAGTAGCCGTAGTATGTGCTAATGTATATAAACTACAGGAAAATAAATATTTTTTACATTCTTAATATAGAAAGATATATTTTCAAATATATCTTTTGAAATTTTTTGAATGACTGAACTCCATAGTGAAATACTATATTTTTGCTATTACTATTAGCAACTAACAACTAATGTGTCTGTTCTAGTTTTTTTTTAAATATGTATACCACTTTAAATAAAGGGGGCGGGTCCTATGATGTCATCACTGCGCCGGACACTTGCGGTACTACAGTGAACGCATGACAAGAAATACCGGTGCGCTGTAGTTGTTTTGGTCCCTTTTTTGCAATTGAATACTTTTCATGTCGAAAACGGCGAAAAGCAGTGTCAAGCAAGCTTGCATTAGCAAGTTTTTCGTGCCTGTAAATAAACCGGAAACTGGGAGTTGCTCGTCTGCAGAACCTCAGGTAATCGGGACATTTGTAAGTGTCGGATTATGAGATAATCAGGTTCGCTAAATAGATCATGGAATCTGTCCGCATTAGTCAAATGACTAATTTCCCTTTTTCCTTTGAACATTTTCAAGAGCTTTCATTATGCAAAGTACTGAATGAAGATAAATTATGCCCTTTCATTGTGATTATGAACAGCTAGATTCATATTGATACATACGATCCATGTGCATAAGGTTTCATGTTATCTCGCACATTTAATAACCGACTAATCATTTCTAATATTATTAGAAATTATAATCTATACTTAACTGCAGCCAGTGGTGCAATCCAGACAGCCCAGGAGGAGCATGTTAATGTGTTCGAGGTGGAAACAGACTAGGTAAACGTGTTGTATCAATGCATACAGAATGTAAGCTAGAATGTGAAAAGTTCTCCTTTTATCGGAAGTTCTGAAACTTTCAGCCATTTTTACATTCGTCAATCTAAAACAGTATTTCCCAAACTTGGTCTTGGGGACCCCCTGTGGCTGCAAGTTTTTGTTCCAACCAGCTTTTGTTTTTAATTGGACTCCTGGGCTAATTAAGTGATGTGTTATTTCCCATGTCCTGTGTTTTGGGAACAATATAGAAATTAGAAAACTAAGTTTGGTAAAAATTTTTATATTATATAAAATAAAATATATAAAATATATATAATAACAATATATATATTAAAATGTGCCAAGCAGTTATATAGGAATGTATTTTTTTCTTTTTAACAATATTTTCATCTTGATTTTCATTCTACTTTTCAAGGTGTTCTAATTGTTTAATTAATCCATTATTTACTAATCAGTGGGTCTAACGCTAAAGTAGCAGCATTTGATAATTCAGTGTTGTTTGCCTGCATGTCTGCTCTGCTCGTTTTTAATTGTCGTTAATATGATACAATGAAGGGGTAAATCTGCACAGAGGGCAAAATATGTTGAAATCAACAAAAGAGAGTTAAGCATTTAAATGTGTAGAAAAAGCAGAAATATTTCTAAATGTCTTATAAATGTAATAATCATGCTGCTGTGCTTTTCTGAATGTAGAATAAGAGAAAAAAAAATACCAGCTAATTAAATGAGATCAGTGATATCAGGTGTCACTGATTAGGAATCTGGTTGGAACAAAAACCTGCAGCCACAGGGGGTCCCCAGGACCGAGTTTGGGAAACACTGATCTAAAACATTATTTTGTGTACCCGTATTTTACATTAAGGGATCGTAGTGAACACATTTTGGTATCAATTACTAAGGCATGGGTTTTATGCATGTTCATTTAGTGGTGCAACATTGATCCATGGCTTTATTGTATATGATGAACAAAACGGATCCTAGCACAAGACTTCTGCCTCTACTTCTTTCTGTCTTACTTTTTTGCTTCTAGCACAGTAACACCTACTCTCACAGCCAGAGTACCTGGCATCAGCACTAGAGGTTTATAGTATGCTAACCTTAGATCTTTGCATCTTCCTTGAATGTCACCAAACTTTTTCCTTCCATTTCATATCTTGCTGTACATGCCAAATGTTATGATATCTCATTTTTCCTATGCAGGACACCACAGCTTCTTCAGTCTTCTGTTAACCCTGTTGGTTAGTGCTTTAGTTCGACATCACTTCTGCCCCATCCTTTGTTTGCATAAAGGCCACTCTCAGCACAGCACATAGCATGTCCATTAGCATAATATTAATAAATATCAACATATTAAAAACATGGGTCAGCTAATTTTCTTTTTACTATAGCATCACCAGTTTTCAATCAAATCAGTTAAAGCATTTTTGAGATTTTGGGGTATTTATTTTTTCTGTTGTGGAGTTGTTCAACCCTAAATATTGATATATCCAAATGTTTTTTCTTAGCGAATACCTACTGACCTAGATGTACAATCCTTTCTAATGTTGGATTTTTAATTAAACAGGAAATAGTGTTTTTGTTGATCAGTGAGTGAGTGAGTCAGTACTATCAGTTAGAAGTTTGGACATTACCCAGAAAGTTTCATGTTTTTTTGATAGAAATTGACCATCGCAGAATCATCTTTTCCCTGTTGCAGAAAACACTGTTATTTGGCATGTTATCAATGGAAGAGGCCATCAAAAGACCTGAAAGGTGTTTGTTTCTCAAACTACATTCTCTGATGTACTTATCCTCTTATGCAGTTATTCATCTGGTCATTCCCCTTCTTTTTCTATCCTGGTTAGGTCCAGTATGCCAACCCAGTCACAGGGAATGCACAAATCAGTGTTTTTCTTCGTGGTGGTAAATGGGGAGGATTACATCAGGAAGGGCATCCGGTGTAAAATTTTCCCAGATCAATATGCGGACAACAATACAGATTTCCATCCTGGATTGGTTGAGGCCTGGGTTTACAATGGCTGCTACTAGTACTTTTGGCCAACAGCTTACTGGCAGAAATTGGTCTACTGTTAGATAGATAGATACTTTATTAATCCCAAGGGGACATTCACATACTCCAGCAGCACCTTACTGATACAAAAAACAATATTAAATTAAAGATTGATAATAATGCAGGTAAAAACAGACAATAACTTTATATAATGTTAACGTTTACCCCCCCCGGGCGGAATTGAAGAGTTGCATAGTTTGGGGGAGGAACGATCTTCTCAGTTTGTCAGTGGAGCAGGACAGTGACAGCAGTCTGTCGCTGAAGCTGCTCTTCTGTCTGGAGATGACACTGTTTAGTGGATGCAGTGGATTTTCCATAATTGATAGGAGCCTGCTGAGCGCCCGTCGTTCTGCTACAGATGTCAAACTGTCATGCTCCATGCCAACAATAGAGCCTGCCTTCCTCACCAGTTTGTCCAGTTCGTCCAGTGTTGGCCAAAGAAGGAGAAGAAGATGGGGGGAGAGGAGGAAGGTAAAGAGAGTGGAACACAGGGTAGGAACTTTGAATGTTGGCACTATGACTGGTAAGGGGAGGGAGTTAGCTTTGGTGATGGAGAGAAGGAAGGTTGATATATTGCATGCAAGAGACTAAATGGAAGGGGAATAAGGCTGGGTGGATTGGAGGTGGATTCAAATTGTTCTGTCATGGTGTGGATGGGAGGAGAAACGTAGTATGGGTTATGCTGAAGTAACAGTATATCAAGAGTGTTTTGAAGGTGAAGAGTGACAGACAGAGTCCTGATTATTAAGCTGGAAATTAAAGGTGTGATGATGAATGTTGTTAGTGCAATGGATGAGACAAAAGATTTCTGGGATGATTTGGATGAAGTGATGGACAGTGTACCCAAGGATCAGAGAGTTGTGATTGGAGCGGATTTCAGTGGACAAGCTGGTGAAGGGAACAGAGGAGATGAGGAGGTGATGGGTAGGTATGGTGTCAAGGAGAGGAATGAAGATGGTCAGATGATAGGGGATTTTGCTAAAAGGATGGACATGGCTGTAGTGAATATGTATTTTAAGAAGAGGGAGGAATATAGTGTAACGTACAAGAGTGAAGTAAGATGCACAAACGTATATTGTATCCTATGCAGGAGGTTTAATCTGAAGGAGACTGAAGACTACAAAGTGGTGGCAGAGTAAAGTGTACTTAGGCATCATAGGTTGAAGGTCTGTTGGATGACGCTGGAGAACAATAAGAGGGGGACAGTGAGGGCAGAGCCAAGGATCAAATGGTGGAAATAGACAAGAGTACAAGGAGATAAGGTGTAAGGTGAAGAGAGAGGTGGCGATGGCAAAAGAAAACACGTATGATGAATTTTATGAGAGGTTGGACTATAAGGAGGGAGGAAAAGGACCTGTACCAATTGGCTAGACAGAGGGACCGAGCTGGGAAATATGTGCGGCAGGATAGGGTAATAAAGGATAAAGAAATGGAAATGTACTTGCAACTGAAGAAGGTGTGTTGAGCAGATGGAAAGAGTACTTTGAGATGCTGATGAATGAAGAGAATGAAAGAGAGAGAAGGTTGGATGATATGGAGATAGTGAATCAGGAAGTGCAACGGATTAGTAAGGCGGAAGTTAGGACAGCTATGAAGAGGATGAGGAATGGAATGGCCGTTGGTCCAGATGACATACCTGTGGAAGCATGGAGGTGTTTAGGAGAGATGGCAGTGGAGTTTTTAACCAGATTGTTTAATGGAATCTTGGAAAGTGAAAAGATGTCTGAGGAGTGGAAAAGAAGTATACTGGTACCAATTTTTAAGAATATGGGGGATATGCAAAGCTGTTGTAACTAGAGGCGGGTAAAATTGATGAGCTGCAGCATGAAGTTATTGGAAAGAATAGTGGAAACTAGGTTAAGAAGGGAGGTGAGGATTATTGAGCAGCAGTATGGTTTCATGTCAGTAAAGAACACCACAGATGCAATGTTTGCTTTGAGGGTGTTGATGGAGGAGTATAGAGAAGGCCAGAAGGAGTTGTGTTGCGTCTTTGTGGACCTGGAGAAAGCATATGACAGGGTGCCTTGAGAGGAGTTGTGGTATTGTATGAGGTAGTTTGGAGTTGTGCAGGATATGTACGAGGGAAGTGTGACAGTGGTGAGGTCTGTGGTAGGAGTGACGGATTACATCAGGGATCGACTCTGAGCCCTTTTTTATTTGCACTGGTGATTGACAGGTTGACAGACGAGATTAGACCCTTGGACTATGATGTTTGCTGATGACATTGTGATCTGTAGCAATAGTAGGGAGCAGGTTGAGGAGACCCTGGAGAAGTGGAGATATGCTCTAGAGAGGAGAGGAATGAAGGTTAGTGGGAACAAGTGAATACATGTGTGTAAATGAGAGGAAGGTCAGTAGAATGGTGAGGATGCAGGGAGTAGATTTGGCGAAGGTGAATGAGTTTAAATATTTGGGATCAACAGTACAGAGTAACAGGGATTGTGGAAGAGAGGTGAAATAAAGAGTGCAGGCAGGGTGGAATGGACTGACGTGCCTGTATGGCCAAATCAACATATGCTGGCAGTCCTATTCCTGCATTCCAGATGTATTTGTCCACAGACCCGAGTGGAGCTCTGGCCATCTCCTTAATCTCCTTCAGTGTGGTTTCTGTATACTTCATAATAGACTAAATTGTTCTTGCTGGCTGAAGGAGTTCTTCGAGGTGTTTCAAATTAATGTGACCTTCGTCTGAGCTTGGCAAACTTCAGGTGGGACTTTGATTCCTCTTGGCATACTGTTGTGAGTCTCTTGGCATGTGTCAGTCTCGTGCATGCTCAGCCAGGTTTCCCACAACCTCATGGAAGTTTGACTTCAGGGAGCCGCCTTGCTGGGAGCGTCTGCTCCATCTTGAATATGTTATTAACGGGGCTTAGACATGAATTTCGGGACTCTGTATTTATAAAAGAAGGAAAGTCACTTACCCCCGGCTTAGATGGTGGGGTAATTGGGCTGAGATTTCCATCATTTGGGTTCTTGCTTTCACTAACAATGTCAACGTCACTCTGGTCTCTCGTCGTCTCACAGTCTTCATGCTGGGGAGCTGGAAAATATAAAAGACAGCCCACTGTGGAATCTCCATTTTCAACAGAGTTTGCGAGAGGTGTCTTGACTCTTTTCGGGGGGGCTTTGCCTCTGTGACGGTGCATACCTCATTATTTTTCTCATTGAAGAGGTGTTTCAGTGTCTCTCCTGCGAAGTTGTCTCCCTGATCATACGGTTCCCATACTTGGAGCCGGTACATTGGCCATCTGACTTCGTTATAATAAGCACTCCCGGATGGTGACCAGGGATCTGCTGCCCATTAATCAGCTTGCCGCTGGCTGGTTTTCTTGGTTGATATTCTTCCCATTGTTGGTGTGAGGAGTGGTACTGATATGTGACCACCAGGGGGCACCAGAAAGCACCAAACCAGAGTATGACTCTACATGTTATATCCATATTACTAACCGAGAATACACCGGATATGGACGCAGGGACACAGTGATGGGACCATGAGACGTACTGCGCAGGCGCGTACAGCTCAATTAACGGAAATAGCAAATGAAACAACCGCCATATTGTGAGTGGCACTACTGCGGAGTGAAGTTAGGAATAATGTGCTGCTTGGGATTGTACAAACCGCTGAACGCTTTACACCAAATTCAAACACAATACAGCTCAACGATACACACACGATACACACACGAGCCCACCTGGATAAGATCAATGAACGCAGGCGCCTACAACGCACGTCTGAAACAGCGGAAGCAAAGCAGGCACGGGTTAAGACACTACGGGGCCCGCAAAGGTCCACAAAGATAGTACGGAATATATAAGAGCACACCGATCAAAAAAAAAAAATCAATCGTGTAAAAGCACATAGCACACACAAATCATGTGCTCTCAGCGCATAGAAAGCATATAAGGACAATACGGAGAATAGAGACCCAAAGGCATTGGAGAGAAAAAAGGCAGATAAGAGATTATGAAAGCAGTGGAATTCGAAAGGCTCAAACAAACGATGACGCGATACACATGCAGACAAAGGTACAGAATATGAAAGCAGTAAAATTTGAAAGTATTGTAGCGTCCCACCCAGGTTGAGGGCTTTTTGGTTTTAAGTGACTGTTAGGTCCGATTGAGGGAAGGCGGAGTACAGCATGAAGGACTGATAGCGGGGTGTTGATTTCATGCTGTAAGGGGGGGCGTTGGAGAGGGTGCTAGAAAGTTGTTTGGGGTTAGGAAGTCAGCGATTGTTCAGGTAAAACTTTTGTGACACTTTATCATGTCAGTCACTACAGTATCAAAGAAAAGATAGAAACGATTGCATTACCGCAAACAAAACATGATTAATCATCAGAACCAGGTGTAATTGAAAAAATACCAGGACAAATTGAGGTCTGAAAAAAAGAGTAGACAACAAAGTCTTTTTGCATTCGCATCATTCAATGGACAAAACGTGGATTTACACAATAATGGACCATATGCTATGAGAATCTGTGGTCCCACAACAGTTAAAGGAACGACAAGTTAAATTTCAAAGAGTACACAATTCGGTCGGGTGTATATTGATGATCTCGGAGAAGCGATGCACATTTTAACAGGCAAAAAGAAAGATGATGTATATATTCAGCGAGTAACCTTACACACCAAAGGAGATCGTGATATGCCATTCGTAGTAAAATGTTTACAGTTTACCGTGAGAATAACTTTTGCTATGACAATCAATAAATCACAGGGACAAACAGAAAAACTCGGATTATTTATTACAGAAACAGAAACAATATTCACTCACGGGCACTTATATGTTGCGTTGTCATAATGTGTCTCCAAAAAATATTGTTTTTAATGAAGCTTTAGAGTAAAAGTCAAAATAATGAAATTGAAACAATTCCAAAAAAAAAGATGTAAAATTGTATATCCAATTAACCAAACACTGGGGTTGGCGAGCGAAGCCCCCTAGTGAATAACATAAAAGAATATTTATTCACACAAGCACCTTTAAACATAATTGTCTTTCCAGTAATAAGACACAATATACAGAAATCCAGCAATACTGACAATTCTTCCTCCTCTCTACCTCCTCTGAGTGTTGCCTGCTGCCTCCCAATTCCGACTCAACTGAAGCAAGGCAGCGGACCTCTTTTATGTGGGACCTTGGAGTGCTTCCGGTGTCACACCATGTCTTTCGGGGATGTCCTACCCCGACAGCGCCCTCCAACAGTAGCCAGGGACCTCGGCAGGGCTGCACTTTCAGACTCCCAAACATCCCTGCGGCTGTACCAACTGAGTTCCCATATGAGGACTATTGCCACCTAGCATATGGGGGATGGAACAACTCCCTATTCTCTGCGTGTGCTGGTTCATTCATTATTGTATACTGGCTGGGTACAAAATTATTTACTGATCCCGCTGGCCAATCCATCTGTTGTTCCACTCTGGCTTCCCATCTGGGTAATAAACCATGCTCCTTCCTGGCCCGTTCTTATCTTACAATGTACAGACTTCCCACGGATAATGAGTAGGGACCTTATTTACAAAACTTTGTGGGTTTGAGCTTACATATATGCACATGCCAAAAAAACAGGAAAATGCACACATTTAAAAAAAATCACATTTATAAAACCTAGTTTACACATGTTTCTACACAACTGACCCTATATAAATTACAAGCACCTTGTAAATGTGCATATATGAATGTGCCTTGAACACTGCCCTAAAACATACATATAAGGAGCATGCTAATCAGTCTCATACACATGCAGTCATGATGCTGCAGAACTTCATTGGCTGGTAGACTACCCTCCCACCTAATGCATTGATATAATGCCACCTGCATTCAAAAAGTATCTGGTTGCGTTCCACTATTGAGAGCGCAAGATCATGTGCACCACTATAGTACCTCTCCTCTGCGTTCTGAGGTTCAGCGAAAGATGCAAGACACCTGCGTCTGAGCAGGTAGCCACTATGCCCTGGTATGTGTAATGACATGATTGCTGTGTCATGATTGATGTTGCAATGAATCGTACTTGGCATATGAAAAAGCAAGGGTTTAGCCAGTTATCTTACCAATAAGCCGGCCACTGTTGTGGAGTAATATTTGTTCCCTCTTGGAATAAAACACAAATAGTTTCTGGATGGGCAATCAGAATTTAGACTTTATTGCATATTGTAGATGCACAAAAGCCATCTCAGCTCAATGAAAAGTGTGTTGTAAGCCTGGCAATACCTTGTTTTAATACAGATTCTTTTTATAAGATTATCTCACTCTTTATATTTTTCTCATCATTATCAGACTCCAACATTCCTAGTGTTTTTGCCTAGTCACCAATATTTTCTAATGCCTAATAAACATTGATAAGTTTCTAAATTGATGTAATTGCCCCATTATCAGCCACCATTACCTTGACCTAAAGGGCTTGTTGGCTACCTGGCTGAAGGAGCAACCCCATCTTATATTTACTTGTTGTATTCCTTCCCTCTAACTTCTAAAGTTTGGCAATATATTCTTCTGCTTAATGAGCACAAATAATTTCCTAAAGGACATGATTACCTTTCCACCAATATCTTATAAACCTAAAAAATATTCATGCCTTCTGGCCACAGGAGTGTCCATCTCTTATTTACTTGGCAGCATACAGTGCATCCAGAAAGTATTCACAGCGCATCACTTTTTCCACATTTTGTTATGTTACAGCCTTATTCCAAAATGGATTAAATTCATTTTTTTCCCTCCGAATTCTACACACAACACCCCATAATGACAACGTAAAAAAGTTTACTTGAGGTTTTTGCAAATTTATTAAAAATAAAAAAACTGAGAAATCACATGTACATAAGTATTCACAGCCTTTGCTCAATACTTTGTTGATGCACCTTTGGCAGCAATTACAGCCTCAAGTCTTTTTGAATATGATGCCACAAACTTGGCATACCTATCCTTGGCCAGTTTCGCCCATTCCTCTTTGCAGCACCTCTCAAGCTCCAACAGGTTGCATGGGAAGCGTCGGTGCACAGCCATTTTAAGATCTCTCCAGAGATATTCAATCGGATTCAAGTCTGGGCTCTGGCTGGGCCACTCAAGGACATTCACAGAGTTGTCCTGAAGCCACTCCTTTGATATCTTGGCTGTGTGCTTAGGGTCGTTGTCCTGCTGAAAGATGAACCTTCGCCCCAGTCTGAGGTCAAGAGAGCTCTGGAGCAGGTTTTCATCCAGGATGTCTCTGTACATTGCTGCAGTCATCTTTCCCTTTATCCTGACTAGTCTCCCAGTCCCTGCCGCTGAAAAACATCCCCACAGCATGATGCTGCCACCACCATGCTTCACTGTAGGGATGGTATTGGCCTGGTGATGAGCAGTGCCTGGTTTCCTCCAAACGTGACACCTGGCATTCACACCAAAGAGTTCAATCTTTGTCTCGTTAGACCAGAGAATTTTCTTTCTCGTGGTCTGAGAGTCCTTCAGGTGCCTTTTGGCAAACTCCAGGTGGGCTGCCATGTGCCTTTTCCTAAGGAGTGGCTTCCGTCTGGCCACTGTACCATACAGGCCTGATTGGTGGATTGCTGCAGAGATGGTTGTCCTTCTGGAAGGTTCTCCTCTCTCCACAGGGGATCTCTGGAGCTCTGACAGAGTGACCATCAGGTTCTTAGTCACCTACCTGACTAAGGCCCTTCTCCCCTGATTGCTCAGTTTAGATGGCTGGGCAGCTCTAGGAAGAGTCCTGGTGGTTTCGAACTTCTTCCACTTACGGATGATGGAGGCCACTGTGCTCATTGGGACCTTCAAAGCAGCAGAAATTTTTCTGTAACCTTCCCCTGATTTGTGCCTCGAGACAATCCTGTCTCGGAGGTCTACAGACAATTCCTTTGACTTCATGCTTGGTTTGTGCTCTGACATGAACTGTCAACTGTGGGACCTTATATAGACAGGTGTGTGCCTTTCCAAATCATGTCCAATCAACTGAATTTACCACAGGTGGACTGCAGTTAAGCTGCAGAAACATCTCAAGGATGATCAGAGGAAACAGGATGCACCTGAGCTCAATTTTGAGCTTCATGGCAAAGGCTGTGAATACTTACGTACATGTGCTTTCTCAATTTTTTTTATTTTTAATAAATTTGCAAAAATCTCAAGTAAACGTTTTTCACGTTGTCATCAAGGGGTGTTGTGTGTAGAATTGTGAGGAAAAAAATGAATTTAATCCAATTTGGAATAAGGCTGTAACATAACAAAATGTGGAAAAAGTGATGCGCTGTGAATACTTTCCGAATGCACTGTAAATATGTTTCCCTGTCAAGTATTCTTTTATAAAAGCAATCTTTTGAATGGAAAGTTGCATACACAAATTTTGGGCCTCTTTTTGTGTGTATGTAAATGTTATAAATCTGACCCTGGTGCCTTGCATTTAACTTAATTACTCAAAATGTATAGATAACATATAGAAATTTAAAGCAAAGCAATATTTATTCAAATAGACTAATTGCAGTAAAAAATTAATAATAGCAGCAAACAATATAAATGATGTAAATGACAAATAATAGCTATGTCTGGAAGGAATTTGCATACTCACATTTTGTGTCTTTTTTTGCATGTATGCAAATTTTATAAATGAGTGTGTGATTTGAACTCCGAATACTGGATGTGTGAGGCAACAGTACTACTCATTGTGTGAACCTAATAATTAAGAAAATATTACTAATCGGTCAACTTATATAGTGACTTTTATTGCACAATCATAAATTACAGACTGTTGGTTCCAGCTTTGTGTCTGATGGCACCATAATCAGCCCCCAACCTAATACCTGGGTTAAGTGGGTATTAATGATGGGTGGTTGGAAACCAGAAATATTACAAATCATTCAATCTATATAGCATCTTTCATAGGAAATATAATAAATTATAACCAGTATTACAGATAGGAAGAGTAATAGGCTGGCACTTCTTTCCAAACTATTCCTTAGCTTATGCCTTTATGCTTTGGGGATAGGCTCCGACTTTTGTCAAACTTGTATTGGATTAAATTAATTATTTGAAAACAATTGTGTTATAGTTCAAGATCAATTAATTTGTGTGTCTGTGTACAAAATAAGTAAGTCATAATGATGACTGTCCTATGAGCTGATTTAGGCTTTCTAGAGCCATTCTTTTGGAACTTTACTGTATTTGGGCTGGCATTATGAAGATGGACTGTACAAAATCAGACTATACCTGTTTGTGTCCAGTTTTTAATAATTGTAATAATTTTAATAATATAATAATTGGCTTTCTGCTTCAGCTCCATTATGCCAGCTATGCTAGAAGCCATAAACAACTAATGAAGTGAATGCAGTCAGTTTCCATATGGTATGGGTGTAGAGTAGGGGTGTGACGAGACGCTTTACCCACGAGACGAGACGAGACACGAGACTGGGTTCACGAGAACGAGACGAGACTTTTAGACATTTTTTTAAAGAAATCCTCAATGTTTAAATATATAGCAAAAATAGCTTTTTATTTAACTGAAAAACACAAAACGCAAAAAATGCATGTCCATTTTGAAATCAACTTTATGAAATAAAACTTCTATTTTGATGAATGATATGCAGTAATAACATGTAAACACTGCAAAATATTTTGCCACAAACTGACAGGCAATTAATTGCACAATAAAATTAAATAGTATAAATAAAAATAAATAATAACACAAATATCCCTTTACGTGCAATTAACCATAATTAGTGTAACTATCAAAGTAGTGCTGTCTTAAAACTCAGAGTGCAAAACAATGAACAAAATTTTCTTAAGCATGGAAAAAGAGCTAAGACCTAGGTAATGAGGTAGTGACCTATACAGAACAGCCTAAGATATGGTCATGTTCTTTTTTAAGAATATAAGCATGTCTACATTTTCTGGCAGCAATTGTGACCTCTGGGCAGTAACTATGTCTCCTGCAGTTGAAAAGACACGCTCACTTGGAACAGAGGTCTCAGGAATGGAAAGATATTCTTTGACAAGTGGAGATAGCAAAGGATATTTGGAGCTGTTTTCTCTCCACCATGTCAGAGGGCAGCAACTAAGTGGGATAGATGCCTCTCTTCTGTAAAGTTCAGTTTCCCTCTCAATTCCTTTGCTGGGCTGTTCTGTCTTCAAGAAAGAGTCCCCTAGCAGATCCTCAAGTGCTGTCTTCTTGGAAGCAGGTTCCTCTTCTGACTCAGCTCCGCCTTCAGCTTCAAGAGCCCCCTCGCCCCCATGTGTGGAACAATGAGCTGATGCCTCTTCCTTGCGCTCCATACTCTTCTCATCTGTGGGCTTTAAGCAGCAGAAACACTGGCTTTAACATTAGCAAGCAGCAAAGCAGTCCCCCTCTATCTTTTAACACAAATACACTCACTCTGATGCTCTCGTGTTTACAACACACACACAAACACAGCATGAACCTATTAAATCCATTAAAATTTGGTACTGGGAAACATAAATCTTCTAGGGAAAAAAAATCAAGTCAATGATACCTGGTTTTGCTGCAACTGTTCCACCCTTTTCTGTATCCTCTGAAAGACTGCCTCACGCTGGTTGCAGTCTAGCTGCGGTAGAGACTGGAATCTTGGGTCCAGCGCAGTGCTCTCCAGCAGGTAGTTGTATACATCCCCACTGTATCTGCCTGAAATATTGCTGAGAATTGCTCTCTTTGTGTCGGCCACAGTGGGGGAAACACTGTCATTTGGTGCCATGTTTTGTTCTATCATGTTCTTCAGTGGCACGATGAGAGACACTGTGGGCCTCTTCTCTTCACACAAGACAGTGGTAGCTGTCTTTAAAGGATTCAGCAGCTTCACAAGAAATTCGGCATTGACAATGTCGCAGGTATCCAGTGTGTCAATGTTTCGGGCATTTTGTCTTATTTCTGGGCTGGTGAGCGCTGCTGCTATAGCAGCCTGCTGCTCCAGGTAACGAACCAGCATATCCAATGATGAATTCCATCGCGTGGTGACGTCCATTATTAATTTGTGCGGTGGCAGTTGTAGCAGCTTCTGCTTAGACGTCAGTACCGCTGCAGTTGTCGAACTCCGGTGAAAAAAAGCAGTTACACGTCTCACCCGCCCGAGCAAACGAGCGACACGCGCAACACCGAGGCCAGCCTGTGTAGCGAGATTTATTGTGTGCGCGAAGCATTTGATATGCGGCTCAAATCCTGCCTCGCGCACAGCCACATCCATATTATGCGCATTGTCTGTTACAATAGCGATGCAATGGTTTGGCTTTTTAAGACCCCACTGTGTGACAGGTTCTTGTAAAACTTCAGCGACGTTTGCCCCTGTGTGTGATTCAAAAAGTGGGCGCGTCTGCAGTACAAAATGTACCATTTCCCAATTACTGTTGATAATGTGGGCTGTAATTGTGATATAGCTCTGTGTACACCTAGAAGTCCAACCGTCAGTAGTTATGGCGATGGTTTCTGCCTCTTTCAGAGCCTGTACAACGTTTACCTTGCACTCCTTGTAGAGGGTCGGGACCACCGTGCGAGTAAAATGTGCGCGTGACGGGATGGCATACTTTGGTTCCAGTTTGTGGATGAGTCGCCGAAATCCCAGATTTTCCACCACAGAAAATGGTCTCATATCGGCTGCAATGAAAACGCCGATGTCTCTTGTTATTGCCGTGGCTCTTGCATTAGATGGTGGAAGTTTAGCTGCAAATGCATTTGTTATGGTTGTTTGCCCTTTCATGCAAACTGAATTGCTTTCCGTTTTCTTCACAGGCGCAGCTTTTAGTAACGAGCTGTGGTTGTTTTCTAAATGCTTTTGCATAGTGCTTGTGTTAGCAGAGGTGTACGGTATTAAATTCTTACAGTGTTTGCAAATTGTCTTTGTCTTGTCTGTCATTTTTTCGCCATTTCTTATTTCCACAAGGAATCCAAAATGTTGCCACACCAACAATTTAAATGTCGCGGGCGCATCTTCTATCCTTACTTCTCCCTCACACTCCATCATGCCAATAACGCAAGGATATCGTCACGTTCTCGCGAGACCAGACACATCTCGCGAGACAAATCTGATCTCGCGAGATCTCGTACCACGAGATCTCGTCACACTACTAGTGTAGAGGCCAGTATAAAAAGGCAATTTACAGCAGAGTCCAGTTTTCCTAAAATAATTAGGACAGTTGAATGCACTAAGGGCACCTTATGAGAATGAAGACGCCCTTGTTAACCACTAGCAGTGTGATACTCCATTAACGCTTAAGTCATAAGTACAGTGATCCCTCGCTATATCGCGCTTCGCCTTTCGCGGCTTCACTCCATCGCGGATTTTATATGTAAGCATATTTAAATATATATCGCGGATTTTTCGCTGCTTCGCGGGTTTCTGCGGACAATGGGTCTTTTAATTTCTGGTACATGCTTCCTCAGTTGGTTTGCCCAGTTGATTTCATACAAGGGACGCTATTGGCAGATGGCTGAGAAGCTACCCAACTTACTTTCTCTCTCCCTCTCTCTCTCTCTTGCGCTGACGTAGGGGGGTGTGAGC
The DNA here is from genome assembly GCF_900747795.2 of Erpetoichthys calabaricus. Classification (NCBI taxonomy): domain Eukaryota; kingdom Metazoa; phylum Chordata; class Cladistia; order Polypteriformes; family Polypteridae; genus Erpetoichthys; species Erpetoichthys calabaricus. The sequence goes on along the minus strand of NC_041400.2, from coordinate 69,473,815 downwards.
AGGGGGGCTGTTCGCACACCTAACGATAGGGACGTTGCTACCTTCTGTGTGCAGCTGCTTCCTGAAGGACATGCTGCACGGTGCTTCGCATACTTAAAAGCTCGAAGGGCACGTATTGATTTTTGACTTTGTTTTTCTCTGGCTCTGGCTCTCTCTCTCTCTCTCTCTCTCTCTCTCTCGCTCTCTCTCTCTCTCCCTGCTCCTGACGGAGGGGGTGTGAGCTGCCGCCTTCAACAGCTTTGTACCGGCGGTGCTTCGCATACAGCCCTATTGATTTGTTTGCTTTCCTCTCTGTTTCCTTGGAAGAGGAAGATATGTTTGCATTCTTTTAATTGTGAAACAGAACTGTCATCTCTGTCTTGTCATGGAGCACAGTTTAAACTTTTGAAAAAGAGACAAATGTTTGTTTGCAGTGTTTGAATAACGTTCCTGTCTCTCTACAACCTCCTGTGTTTCTGCGCAAATCTGTGACCCAAGCATGACAATATAAAAATAACCATATAAACATATGGTTTCTACTTCGCGGATTTTCTTATTTCGCGAATGGCTCTGGAACGCAACCCCCGCGATGGAGGAGGGATTACTGTAATGGCAAGTTGAGATTGACAAACATTCTGGCCCGAGTCATCCCATGATTAATTTATTTTAAGGCAAAGTAGCATTGGAAGACGACTTGCTGATGGTGCTGTACATGATGATGCCTGGCTTGTTGGTAAAATCCTCAGTTGTCCACTACCTTTTTCCTGTATACAAGAGTCCTTAAACTTCTCAGTGTTCACTTTCTCACTGTTTCTATTTTATTTCCTCCCTGTATCACAAGAAGAAGATTCTTGAGTTCTGTTTAACAAGAACCTTCACATAAATGGGACCCATTGTCGGACAAGGAAAGCTATCTTAACTGTTGGAAAACCTATTGGAGGACAGAAATAGCATAGAAATATGTCCTTCATTGACAGGAAATAACTTGACCATATAACTGGTGTCAAATCTACTTTTAACTCGTTTGCCCTCTTGGCGATGTTTGTGAAGTTTAAAGTGTCTATATTTTCTAACTGATTTTTAGGGACGTATGGCTGGTTGGGTATTGCTGTTGTGAGATTCTCACATTCATGCACAACTTTCATTTCCACTTGGCTGTTTTTTTTTTTTAAGTCTCTGTAGCATGTCCTAGTATTTCTGTGATTGTTAGACTTTGTAAAGTATTGTCAATTTTACACACTTTTCACACTGAGACCCTTAATAATCCATTAATCTTCTTTCTTACCTGCATATTCAGGTAAGGACAGTGCACCAGTCTATCATAGACATACTTATACAGAAACCCTCAATCCCTCACACTTGGATAATTTAAAGTCAACAATGAACCCACCTCACGTGTTTTTCAGATGTCAGAGGAAAATCTATGCTATTGTGAGAAACAAAATGCAAGACTATACCCTGGCAGTTTCTGCATTTGAATTAAAGATTCTGGAGCTTTGTGGTGTGTTGACATTGAGCCATATTGCTGCCACCTCAGTGTTCAATAAAGTACATTTTTAAAGAGTGCATAATGTGTTTAATATTTATTTGTTCCTAGAAAAAATAATAAGGCATGCATGTGAATTTATTTAAATTATTTTAAAGGTTAAGGTGATGTATTTGCAAATTTCATAAAATGAAGAACAGTTAATCTTTTCTGAAGTAATAATATGTAATTTCTCCATTTTGATAGTTTATGTTTTGTATTTTGTGGTGAGGGTATGAAGTGGCTTAATTCCTCCATGTTTATTGAAATGATTTTCTTCAGAAGTCAACATCTACTGAGAAAAAGAAATCCTCACTGAGAGAGCCAAGGAAAAAACGCCCTAGGCTTTGTGACCAAGGAGAAAATGAAGATGTCTCTATTAGTGGAGGTGCTATGGATGGTAAAAATAAGTCTAAATGTTTATAACATTTTTCATAAAAAAGTCATGTTTACAAATGTGAGAGATTGGGTTAAGATTTTTCAGAAGTAAGCTTCTTACTTTCCTAATTTTTACACTAGTTTGACATCAGTCTGGTTGGCATTTGGTACTGGTGTGAAAGTAGTAAAAAAAACTTGTGAAAAGGGTTGGGGAACCAAGGGGTAAGAACATTTAATACCCATTGGAATTGACTTGTAAAAATGATAGAATTCAGAATTTTCAACAATTCTTACATGCCATCCTCTATAATGGTCTTCTAAATGACACTAATTGCATGTGGTGGGGATTTTTAAAGAACCAACAGAGGGCACACTTAAGATGATTTTACGGCCCCTTTTCTGTGGCATGTCTTTCTGATCTGAGGGCAGAGGAGGAAAATACATAAGTGACTTTGTGTTTTGACATGTAAAAGTGTCCAGGAAAGGCACTTTAATCTCTCAGGCTCGTTTTATATTGGTGGACAAGTCAATACTGGAAATGCCTAAACTGTTAGCCTTGATTCACACCTACATCCTGCAAAATGTACGAATTCAACATTCACTCAGCACAGATAAGCTCAAATACAAAGCAAGCATATCTCTCTCCTCTTAGTCCTCTTAGTCATGGCAGTGATGATGTGTCCCTGGCAGTGTCTTTTTAAAACCCTTTGAATATACAGGGTCTTGGTGACAGCCGCTTTTCACAGTAAAACACTACCTTATGTAAGATGTTGTATCAGTCAAAGTTACTTTCCCATGGTCTGGTTTATTGTTGATTAAGTTACTTTTGGCTAGACATGACATATGTTCATCTTAAAGTTCTAGGCCTCCGTTTTACATACTGCATTCTTACAAGCATGCACACACATTGGTCACTTTATCTAAGCTTAAATATATACATTCTAATAAACAATGACAGCCTTTTACAATTTATATTTATTTTCCCTTTGCATATCCCCTAGAATTTTATCTACTTCCAAAATTCAGCAGTCTAGTAAACTACCTAATGAATATTATTGATTTAATGAGGTCATTTATACCCCCCTGCCTTTTCAGTTACCAAAATAAAACACACAAATTAAATGCTATGTGTCATATTTAGCATACTGTAAAAGTTGAAAGAAACTCTACACCTACGCATTTACACAGGAAAGACTAGACCAATACAATACTAAATCTAAGTTAAATTTAAAAACATGTCATATTTAAAAATTCAGCAATTGCAAAGTTAGTAACTCACAGAGATATCAAGTGACATATAACTAGTAGTATACCAAATAGCTTGGTTTAATGCTAGTGGTATTGAAAATATAACAGTCCACTAAAAAGGAAGTGGAAAATGTGGTTAGAGAACATTGAAGGTGCCATATGAGAATTTAGTTATTGAGTTCACAGCATAATTTTATGGGCCATTGCTTTGCATCAGGTGTGGGCCTCTTTACAATATGCTCATATACTTTTTAATATAAGAACACAATTCTATAATTTTGAATTTATGTGAATTTTTTTTTAAATTAATGAATGTAGTAAATGCTTAACTGAATTTGTTTTTCTAAAATGACAGCGAAAGTGTGAATTTTCTTGTTTTGTTTGTTTTCTTTCTTATTTAAAGAAGAGAAAAGACCCAGTCCAAGGGACAAACTTTTGCCATCGACTCTTGTCCGTCTTCAGGGATTCTGTAGTACTTCTGCTCAGTCAGACAAGGATACTATGAAAGAAAAATACATGTATAAAGAAGAATCCACACTAGAACTTACTGGGGCACAGAGCAGTAGTCCAGAAGGTGAAATGAAGCTAGATGAGAAGGAACAGGTGAGCTGTAGTTGACATTTGATCCAGAGTGTTGTAGACTGCTAATTAACCAGTACTCTTGGGGCTCTGTTTATACTTTCTGATTGGTCTAACCTGTTTGGGCTGTGAAATGATAAACCTTGACACAAGACAAAGGTTTGGGGCAGCCACCCATGTACTTGACCTTGGCTACAAAAAGGCAAAGTTTTCAGTACAATAAAGTACAGAAGTAAGTCCAAAACAGAATTGCTCAATGGAAGAAGGAAGTTAGGTTTTACAGGGAGGTTTCAGGAAGTGATGTTGTCCTTGGGGCCAGGACAGGAAGTGATGTCCTCAGAGCCGAGATGGAAGTGACGTCTTCGTGCTCAAGCAGAATTTCCTGTGTGTGGTCTGCAGGGACAAAATAAGAGGGTTGAGGGCACCCTGCCACCCCCCGGCCGGGCATTGAATTCCCTTGTTGTAGTCCCTGTGGCTGGCTCCCATGCACACGTGTGTGACATTGCATATAGAAATTTATAAATATAACATACCATTCTTAAAGCTGCTCTAAATTAAAGTCGCAGGAGGCCAAAGCCTATTCTAACTTCCCTGGTTATTGATGGAAACCAATCCTCGGTGGCGTGCCAGTCCATCAAAGAGCCCATTCACGCACATACCTATATTTCCACAGAGCAGGTGTAGAAGCACCAGTTATCCTTACATACATGTCTGGGATGTGAAGGGAAAGCAACATTATCTTAAGAAAATGATATTCAGAGTTGGAAGGTATTTACATACTCAACACAAACAATAACTTAATGTAGAATTCATATCCAGGATGCTGCATGCATGAAGCAACATGTCTGACAACTGTGCCACCAATTTATAAACTTAAACATTTGTATTAATAAGCATTTAAATTATGCTTATTGTATTCATATGACAAGTTCATGTAAGGAGAGACATTTTTTTTTTTTACATTTTATAATAGTGTGCACTAGGAATAGAGTATTACTTGATGTGAAGGAAGACAGCTGTAAAAAGTATAGGTGTTTCTGAGTGATGATGATATGTGATATGCAATAGACAGTTTCCCCATTTTTGTGGAAGTTAATACCAGAAGGCTGCTAGGAAAAAGCAGCAGTCTTTTATGGTTTATTTGCTGGAAAATGCCTTATGAATAAAAAAATGCAAATAAAGGTAAAAAAAAGAAGAGCTGAGGTCCACTGCCAACATGCTCTTCACTGTCAGGACTGTGTACCTCAATAAAATATATGAGTATCTTTTTAGGTGTGTTCACATGGCGTTTGCCATGTCATTCTGTACTTACCTTCATAAAATACATTGGCTCTCATTGTACAATTTTTTTTTTTAATTTGCCATACTAATTCTTCAAGGAAATGAGTCACGACTGTTCAATTTTTGTTGAGATATCTTGAATAAGAGGGTGCTTTAAAATTTTGAAAATTTTTGAAATTTCACAATATACTATTGAAAAGCATTGGATAATTTACAAACTTTTCTGTTTTAAAACAGAAAAACATTTTGTGTGATTTAATTTACAGATTAGTTAAATGTTTCAAATTTAACCTTGAAGGAGGTCACTTCATCTTGTATATTTTGTATATTTTTTTCTTTTATTCATCTAATTCAACAGCACCTACTGGTGGCACAAGAGATCTCCAAAATAAGTTGCTCAAAAATTGCTGGTGCATGTGTGTAAGCTGCTGGTATAACCATTCACTTCTCCAGCTGCTTAACAAAAGTTGTAAAGGAGAGTATTTCTCTAGTATATACTGTAGGTTCATAATTTTTTATTATTATTAATATCTGACAATATCTAAAAAACAGGGAAACTGAATTAGCCATTTGTTGCATTGGTACATTTATGCCCCTGCTAGATTAATTAGAACCTTTGTTACATGCTAGACTGGAGGGCTGAAGGCTTTGCATCGATTTGGTAATAACTAATTGCACAAGAGTGCTTTGAAATAACCCCCTCCTCTGCTGAGTGCAAAGTTGCTGCCTTGATACTCTGTGACATCAGAAGTATGGATTTAGTATAACAGGTAGAATTTATAAGGCTCCAGAAGAAGAACAAGCTTTAGCAACCTTTCTCCTTCTAGGAAGACAGCCTGAGGTAATACAGATGTGTGAGATGAAAGAACATAAACAAATATGTTTTGGCTAGCTGCTGGAATGAGGGAGCTGAGTAATGCTGGAGAGCTGAATCTTGAACTGACCCCCACTAGTCCAAGAGGCATGTCAAAAATGATGCAGTCGCACTGGGCCAGATGTGATTCTCAAATGAGAATACATGTCTTAGGACAACACGTAAAAAAGTTTGTAGTGAATGGGAATGCCAGCATAATCATCTGCTGCAAAGGCCCTGCTCACAGGGTTTATTTCTAAAATTCCACCTCTAATTTTTCCAGTCCTTGCACTTAAAACTGCTTGCTCCCTGAAATCCCAGCAAAAGAATCTGAACAAAAGACTTAAAGCTTACAAAAAATAAACAGCTAAACTTCATGTTGTGAATTCATGAACTCAGTAACACAAGGTAACTGAAGCCTAATGATTAATTTGTAGATTGTAATGAGCGCTGCGACAGAAGAAACAGACACACATATGTAGACCTGCTACTCGGCTCCATGCGGTTGAGAAGTGCTTCTGTCTGCTATGATATCTTTCAGTCATTTTGACTATTTCATCACTATATGGGATAGCAATGGCAAAAAGAGTTTTGAAAAATATTGTAATATATTTATATATGTCAGGTGACTTATGACCCCCCCATGCTCTCCCAGTCTGTCTAGTGACTTCATAGGAAGAATCACCAGAGCCATGAATGTCTCTGCCAAGGAAAGTAAACCTCTTGACAAGTTTGACATTCTCTCCACAGACAGGCACACTGCTGAAGGCGGTTTCCAAGAGGTCATTAAAGGCCTGGATCTTGGTTTTTATCTAGGACACTCACAAGCCTAGATGCTCACAATCCTCACTCAGTCTCTCAAGAGCCCTGATCATAGCCTCCATTGACTCCGCAAAGATCACAGCATCATCAGCAAAGTTAAGATAAGTAAACCTTTCTCCACCAACAGATGCCCTACAGCCGCTGGACCTCATAACCTTGCTCAACACCAAGTCCATGCAAGCATTGAACAGAGTAAGAGCAAGAACACACTCTTGACGATCCCCAGAATCAACTGAGAAGAACGCAGGAATTCTGCCTCCACTTGGCACAGCACTCACAGTGCAGTGTACAGGCCGGCCATGATATCCAGCAACCTTGAGGCGATCCTGCAAAGTCTCAGGATGTCCCAAAGGGCAGCTTGATCAACTGAGTTGAACGCTTTACGAAAATTGACAAAGGTTGCAAAGAAACTCCCACGATATTTGCGTTTGCGCTCCATGAGGACCCTCAGTGCCAGGATGTGGTCAATGACAGGCTTCTTAGGCGTAAAACCAGACTCTTCTGGTCGCTGGTAGGTGAGCAAGTGATCATGGATCCTATTGAGGACAACCCTAGCAAGGACCTTACCCGGCACTGAGAGCAGTGTTATCCCCCTGTAGTTAACTCAATCCAGGCAATCACCCTTTCCTTTCCAGATAGGGACAACAAGCCCCATTTTCCAGTCAGTTGGGATGACTCCCATCTCCCAAATGGAAGCAAAGTTTGCCTGCAGTACCAGGAGATGTTCACCCCAGATGCCACAGATCCCTGTAGCCTTCCCTGTATATACTAAGTCTTAAAATGGTGTGACTATATTTTGGCATATCATGTTTGCTTTTCCAGTTATACAGTAAAGTTAACTTCCTTTAGTTATTCATTTAGACATGCAGTCAGAATGTGTATGCTGTGCAGCCTCATCTGTGTCTCTGCTGGTAGCATGTTTACTGATTCGGTTGTTTTGAGCACTAAAATCTGCATCTCCTGTAACTTTTTGTTATCAGCGCTTTTTATGGTGGTCCTTTTTCACCTCCTTTAGATGGGGAATGACACATCAATTACTTTAATTGAATGTCTTGCAATTCATATATTCACAAATATAGCTGCCAATTCCTTTAACCTTACATCATATGCTATACTATTGCCATAACTGATCAACAGAGAGCATACACGGCACCTGCAACAAAATATCATTCACTTTTACTACTAGTCCATTGATGTATTAGAATACCAGTGCATAATGTAATATTACAGTATGGTCTTACCCTTGCAATAGGATATGTTTATTTTTAACATGTGCAATGTGCTCTTTGTAGGTGTGGCACACATTTATATGTTGAATTAGGGACTTTAAGGAGATATTTTTACTCATACTAAGAGAGAGAGAGCCACCTGGTACCTTAAACACAATGAAATGATTATTATCCATATTGTTTTGCCAACATTATACTTTCCTCATATTTGGGAAGTAATTGGAAACATTAAGTTAATCTATGAATTAAACAGTAACTTTCTCTCCTGCCTGTTCTGGTACACATATCTAATTGCCTGTGGTGATAGATGATAGAACTACAATAACAGCAATACTGAAAGTGAACAGGGCTATGAGTGAGATTTGGGACATACTGTTAAGGTCTACGTAGTAAAGAATCTTAAAAGGAAAATAGGGTGACCCTAGGACCCTTCCACTACAAAACATAAATTTTTATCTATAAAATTAAATAAGCCAAAAAAAGTAAAAAAATCAATGATTTTAAAATAAAGGTAAGAGGAAAGGAATTATGTATTTGTCATGGTAATGATTCAATATTTGTCTAACGCTATAATTTATCTGCAAAGCTCCAGAGGTGCTCTGTATCATGGTACATATCACCCAAAGATTTCACCATAAGACTTCATCAATATTTAACTATCCATTGGGTACTTATTTCAAAATTACTATGTTTGATAAATTTAAACTACTGTACAAATTGTCTCGGACCCTACACAACAAGGAATTAACAACAGGGCGTCAATGAATGGCATTTTTTATATTACTTCAGGCTGCCAAAAAACTGATGCTTGGAAGTTCATATTTCATCAAGGTAATTAATCCACAAGCAGGGGCAGGACATCCTTGGAGTGGCTTAAGGATGAAATGGCAAACGATTTACAATGGTCCAGTCAATGACCTGATCTTTAGTCCAACAAAGTATCTCAGAACACTATGGCACTATTTTAATTGTTTTGCAAAAACCAGTCCCATTCCTGAACACTGTGCAAAGCTCAAACACATTTACTCCAAAAGACTTGACAGGGAGAACTAAATTATTAAGATTAGAGCTGGCCTAAAAAATATTAGTGTTGGAATTGAGTAATTTATGTAAATAGCATTTTTCTTCTTATGATTTGATGTCATATTAAAAAACTACTTTCAGGTCATTGAAATGTAAAAAAAATCATGGATAACAATATATCAATGTAGGACAGAGGTGGAAAAAATAATTGATCTGTTTGCAAATTTAGATTCTTAGATCGCTACTTTGATGAAGAATTGATACAAGTTTTTAAAAGATTAGTTTTTTCTAATCAAAAAAGGAAACAGTATGTTATATGTTATAGCATATGTAATTTGTTTATCAGAAATACATAGTTAAAATTCTACCATTGCCCCAACAAAAGTATATGCATGGTTTTATACTGGTGCAGTATACAGTATATGCTGTTTTGCACTGTTAGATTTAATTGATGGGATGAACGTACACCAAGTTTGGCTACTATGCCATAAAGATTCTGCCTGTCTCACAGGAAAATACATCAAAAACTAGCTTTGCTATCAGTCTATAAGTGGTTGAAATGTAAGTAATGCATATAGATCTCTGCATTAACATTTGCAATGCATATATCTATGTTATACTGTAAGTAATTTGTTCTAAGCTGCACTCTGATTCCCATTAACTTTTTTATTATAGAATTAAATAGTTAAAATGAATTTAGCTGAACCGTCAGGAAAACAGTTATCAGGTTAAGTTCAATAGTAAAAGATTTTTATTTGGCAACCCTTTGAATTTGGTTCATGCAAGTGTGTGTACCCTATATTTTTGTTTCCTTTTGTCCAATTGGGCAATAATGTATTTTGTAATATTTTAAAAAGCATGCAAGACAAATTCTATGACACCAAACAAAAGAACAATAAACATCTAAAGTCCAATCTTTTTTTTTTGTTATTAACAGAATGGGTCAAAATGTGATTTGAGTCGATTTTCATCCACCAGCTTAAGACCTGAAGCCCAAAAGAATGAAGTAGATTTCATACCTCCAAACAGGCGGACAAAATGCATCTACACACCCCTAGAACTGCAGTACCTAGAAATCAAGGAGAAGCACAAGGATGTCTTACTGTGTGTGGAATGTGGCTATAAGTACCGCTTCTTTGGAGATGATGCAGAGGTGCCAAATTTTACTCTTACTATATCTTTAACATTCATCGGCCTTTGCATGGAGTTATAAAGAATATGAAAACGTATAGATTAAAAATAATTAAACTATATCGAAATGCTGAACATTTATGAAGGTAATTTTGCAATTCACATTGTTTTGTCATTATTCTATCCAGATAAACCTTTTGTGTCAGAGTACTTTGGTTTGCTATGGTAGCAATTTGTTAGGGATTTTTAAATGTTCTTTAAGCATTACTTGTACAGCAGATGTTTGTATTTTCAAATGTTATGTTGTTTGTAACTAGAGTTTACAGGCAGATTATTATTCTGTACTTACTGTGGTTCTTCTTTTCTGTAGGTTGCAGCAAGAGAACTAAATATTTACTGCCATCTTGACCACAACTTTATGACAGCTAGTATTCCTACTCATAGACTATTTGTACATATCAGACGATTAGTTTCCAAAGGACATAAGGTCAGTGCTTCTACTGAGCATTTCTATATCTTTGATTTTGTTTTGTTCTCATTATTTGTGAAGCAGTAAATGGGTTCTGCTGAATTAGTCTTGCAGTGCCCTCAGACTTTCAGGTAAGGGCACAATATCCCACTGTTTCTCTGCAATGATAAGTAGTTTCTCCAATAACCCTGATGTGTATAAATACATATATAATAAAAGTAATATATATGTATTATATTTTGGATTGTTCAGTCATTAAACCAGTTCAAATCAACTCGTGTTAATTGAGGTAAGCCCCTGATGTTGTCAAATGTGTTGTTCCAAAATTAAGAATGAAGAATGCCATTCATAAACATGCCCTTTCACAAAGTTTTTTTTTTTTTTTTTTTTTTTACTAACAGTGCACACAATAATAAATGAAATATCATTCATAAATAGATATTTATGTATTGATTTTTTTTTCTATTTTCATTGCTTCAGTACCCTGAACATGATTTCACAGGAGCCCATTTGTACATAAAGCAATGTTGACAAATATATTAAAACAATTTTCTTGTAACAATATTAAAGAAAAAGTGATATTTATCATTTTATTTAACTATTAACATAATTCATTTTCCAGGTGGGAGTGGTGAAACAGACAGAGACAACAGCACTGAAAGCAGCTGGAGTAAATAAGAGTGCACTTTTCAGCAGGAAGCTGACAGCTCTCTATACAAAGTCCACACTTGTGGGAGAAGGTATCTTTTTATAATTAATAGATAATTAAGAATCTTCGGTTTAAGTATATGTTTAGCTGAAAGTTGTTTTCTTGAAAACATACTATAATTTCATACAGTAAGTATTTTTCTTGCGTTAGGGTAATTGGTCACTGTATACTAGCCCTATATAAGTGAGTGTGGTGTGTGTATGTGTGTGTATATCATATGTCCTGCATTGGAGTAAACCCCTTTTCAGGAGTGGTTCTTGCCTTGCATCCAGTGCTGCCAGACCTCCTTGACTCTGCAGTGGATTAATGAGTTTGAAGATAGATGAATGTTAAATTTGCAAAATAAACAGATGTTGTGAAGTTTCAGTTGAATAAGTAGGGGACAGATTTTATTCTCGGATATGTACAAAGAAAAAAACAGACACAAGTAAGTTATGAAGCAGGGATATCCAGCAAAGAATACCAAAAAAGGACATTTTTAGTTGAATGTTATCAGGAGCTAAACAGAACCAAAATAAATGGAACTGGTGAAAGAAAAGATTGACATAATAAGTTAAACCAAAAGTATATTTCTATGTTTGTTATTTTTCTACTAAAAATGCTATACCTAAATGACGTACCTGTGGGTTGTCTAATACTTTAATGATAGAAAAAAATCCCTATCTCAGATAAGGAACAGACAAACTTTAGAAAAAATGCTCACATTAGGACTCTCATATACCATATTATGTGAGTTCTATTTCTGACCATATCACTAGTGTTGACTGGAAAATTTGCCAAAGTGTTTTACACAGCGAAATTTAACATTTCTTTTCACTTTTATGCTGATGATACACAGGTTTATGTTCCTGTGTGCAACTCTGCAATAAATCAACTGCACAACTGTCTTTCTGAACTAAGATCCTGGACGGCTAATAATTTTCTTGATCTGAATCAAAATAAAACAGAGGTGCTTATAGTGGGTCTATCAGCTAAAGCCTAAATTGGTCTTGGACTTCTCGGCTCTCTTTCTGTGTTTTGCAAACCTCAAGTCCGCAATCTTGGTGTTATCTTAGACAGTAACCTCTCTTTTAAGAATCAGATTAATTCTGTAGTCAAGAGTTGCTTTTTCTAGCTTCGTTTATTAGGTAAGATTAAACCTTTTTTATCTTCTAGGGATCTTGAGAAAGTTACTCATGCTTTTATCTTTTCTCGCCTTGATTACTGCAACTCGCAGTATTTCTGGGATTAGCAAATCCCTGATACGCAGGTTACAGTTGGTCCAGAATGCTGCTGCTCGCTTTCTGGTTGGGGCAAGAAAGTTTGATTCTGTTTCTCCAATATTAGCTTCTTTACACTGGCTGCCTGTCAGTTTTCGAATTGATTTTAAAATTTTGTTGCTAGTTTTTAAATCTTTACATGGGCTTGCCTATTTATATCAATTGTGTGCTTTAAAGCAGCCATCTAGAGTGCTTAGATCTTCTGGTCAGTTGTCTCTTGTTGTCCCTCGTACCAAGTATAAAACTAAGGGGGACAGGGCTTTTGCAGCTGCTGCTCCTCGCCTGTGGAACTCTTTACCTCATTACATAAAGGAGTCGTCTACAATTCAACTGTTCAAAACAAGATTAAAGATTAATTTCTATTCACTTGCATTCCGTGACCTTCAGTAATACTGATGGTTTCCTCATTGTGATTATGTAACATTACATCTATTTATTATTTATTTATGTTCATTTATTTTATTTCTAGTTGTTATTTATGTTAATTGTATGTTTTTCTTTTATTCTATTATTGTAAAGCACTTTGGCCACAGCATTCCTATAGTTTTAAATGTGCTATATAAATAAATTGACATTGACATAAGCACATTGTCTTGGACCAGGATATGTTGTGTGCTGTAGACATTTTGAGTAAAAAAACCCTCAAACCTTACAATTCACCTAAACTTCATTACAAATTGGTCCATGCTGCGCAATAAATGGAAAAGACAAAAAATGCTAATAATCAATGCAGATTTATTCAGCACAAATAACATAGCAAATATTTAAAAATTATAAAATTGTTTAAAATTGTTCATATTCAGTATCTGGTTTTGATTATGCTTGTTTTATCAGACAAAAACAGTTCTGTCTGATTGTGACACAAAACTAAACTCCATAGGAGCTCCATGCCATAATTACTAAAACTAAAACTGAAACTAATAGATATAAAAATAAAATAGAAATGTCTTTGTGAAATAAAAACTTAATTAAAACAAAAAATACACTATGAAGGAAAACTAAAACTAAACTGAATTACCAAGTAAGGTCTGGAAAAAATATAGAAATAAAAACTAATATAAAAAGGCAAAACTATAATGACCTTGGCACAGATACATGGTTCACACGGCCAATGTGTGGACCAAGGTTGGAACTCTGTGAGCACAATGAGCTGAATATTTTTTACTTATTGACAGTTTCTGAACAGTTTTGTTATATTTTGCTTGTGGTATTCGTTCCATCTGTGGCGTCTCTTGTTTAAGACATTGTGATGCAGTGATTAGTGCTGCTTGTCTCACAGTGCATATCACATTTTTGGTCACGATAATGGCCCAACATAGAAGCCATACACTTTATAGCCCTCAGGGAGACTTAAAAGACCACTGCACTTATATAGCCCACTTAAACCTAGTTCAATTCCTCCCTTATCATTGGATTCAATGCAATTTGCCAAATTCAACAAGTTCTTGAAGTTTTTTGTGATTTTTTTTAAATTTTTTTTTTTTAACTTAAAGGGAAGCAAACTCTGTGGGGTTGGCTCATTAATATTTATCACCTTCTCTGTGTACGTTTTATGTTCTCTAAATGTGTGTATAAGGTTCCTTGAGTTTTCTCATTTTCTGAAGACATCTAAATGAGATTAATTCACAGTCTAAAATATAAGTGTGCCTGTGTATATGTGCATCAACGTGTTCTGACTAATCTCTCCTCTTTGGTGTTTTTCCTGTCTTCCTGTTTTTGACCAAGTGTTTCTGAAATAACCTAGGCTCTTCACAAATCTAGATAAGATGGACTGACAAAATGGAAGATGGAATGTACTGTGAAGCCCATGATGTATAATATACTGTACAGCAGAGTTTAATTTTAGGAAAAGAAATAAAAATATTGAGAATATGCTCTATGTATCCCTACATGAGACTACACTCTGTGCTTCAATGCATAGGTTTTTTTTTTTTTTGTACAGGCAACTATGCTAGACTTCAATTGTACTTCCAAGTAATTACATTAAATTTTGCTATGTTTTCCTTATTAATCATGTAGATGTAAATCCTCTGCTGAAGATTGAAGACCTAGATGATGCTCAGGATGCAGTGGTTGACATTCCAAACAGTTACCTTTTGTGCATCTCTGAGAATTGGGAGGGAAAGAAATGCAAAAAGCAAGGACCTGTTATTGGCTTGGTGGTAAGAAATGGAAAAGGAATATAGTAAAAAATAAATGTGATGGACTGTTAACTTTGGTGAGATGAGGGGATAAATTACATTAAAAAGAAGATGAACAATTCATTTTCAATGTTTGCGAATTAAGCCAAAGTCACATTACATGAGTTCTAGTCATCAGGGATGTCTAAGTTGATTTCTGTAGTCTTGTCACCAACTGACATTACTAAAAATCACTGGACATGTCAAAAAAGATGACTTCATTATGATTTTACAGCAGTTTCACACCTCTAAATAATTGCATGCTTGCCTGTTTTACTGACAGCCAATATCTTGCTGCCAGATGGAGCGAGTTTGAGCCAGTTCCAAAGCAAAGAGTTTACAGGTATGACATGTTCAGCCATAATCTCTGCCCTTTTTTTCCTTCCTATCCTGCTACATAAAACAAAAGGCATTCAACTAAGAGCCTTTCTTCTGTTTTTAAGGTCTAAAATGCATGTGCTCCTTATTCCTTGCAGCACCGCATTATGCATTGTACTTCCTGGTGAGTGCCAATTGCTTTTCAGCCTTTGCTTATATAGAGCATGCTGCTATGGCTTAAGATAACCACAGTAACATCAACAACATTTATTTATATAGCACATTTTTATATAAACAGTGTGGCTCAAAGTGCTTTATAAGAAGTCAAGGAGAAAGTTACAAGAAAAAAGTAATTAATATTAGGCAGTAATATTAAATAATAACAAAAAAGATAAAGTCAGATGGTCGGAAGGACAGAAAAAAAAAACTCCAGTTAAGATGAGGAAAAAACTACAAATCTACAGGGGTTCCAAGGCCAAAAGATTGTCCAGCCTCCATTGGGCATTCTACCTAACATAAATGTACTTAAATCAATCCTCTTTGTTTTCAGGCTTCACATGATAGTAATTGATGATGTTGGTCTTATGGACAGCTGAGACATCCGCATTCATTCCATCATCACAGGTGCCTGCATTGTGCTTTGATCAATTGGTGGTGGTGCGGATCTCTACCACAGAAGAACCGGAAAAAACAGCAGAGAATAGTAGAGATTAGTAAAGATTGCTGATCTCTGAAGAATATGATAATTCTATGCCCATATAGTCCTGTAGTAGTCCTGTTAGGAGTGCTTTACAATAATGTAGTCGATTTAAAAACAAAAGCGTGAACAAATTTTTCAGTGTCTTGTAAAGTTATAAGAGGTCTAACTTTTGCTCTACTCCTTAAGTGAAAAAATGCAGTCCTAGTAATATGGTTAATATGTGATTTAAAGTTTAGGTCAGAGTCAGTGATTACCCCAAAATTCTTTACCTCTGCCTTGACTTTTAAACCTAAGGGATCAAGTTTATTTCTAATACCCTTGCAATTTCCATGTTTGCTAATCACTAAGATTTCTGTTATTTTCCTTATTTAGTTTGAGAAAGTTTCTCCTCATCCAATTGGGAATACTAAAATATTGCATCAGAGAGTCAAGAAAGTCATTGTCATCAGGTGCTATTGATAAATAAAGCTGTGTGTTATCTGCATAGTTATGGTAGGTCACATTGTGGTTTGAGATAATCTGACCTAATGGAAGCATGTTGATTGAAAAAACAGCAGACCCAGAATAGATCCTTGTGGTACACCACATAAAATATCTTGGGCCCATGAAGTACAATCACCACAACTAACAAAGAATTTTGTACCTGTTAAATAAGACTGAAACGAATTTAAGACACTGGCGGAGAGGTCACCCCATCGTGTAAGGCGATTTATAAGAATACTGTGGGCTATGGTTTCAATAGGTGCTTAAAAACTGACTTTTCTAAAATATTATATAAGAAAGGCAGGTTTCTCCCTTCAGAAAGGAAGTTGTTGAGAACAGAGGGGTCGAAATTATTTTTCTTGAGCAGGGGTTTAACAACTGAAGTCCTTAGACAGTTAGGGAAGACCCCTGTATCTAATGATGAGTTCACTATGTAACATCCACTATCAACTAGGACATTGGAGACTTGTTTGAAAAAGCCTATTGGTACTGGTTCAAGGATGCAGGTAGAGGGTTTCAGCTGAGAAATTAATCTATGTAGTTCAGGTGGATCTACTACAGTGAAAAAATGTAACTCACTCTAAAGGGCATGCTGGGGTTCAACGAGTGTGAGAAAATTGGGGGAACTCCTTATAAAACATTCATCACAAAATAACTATACAAGACTCATTTAATGGCCTTTATGCAGTCCGTGAGGTTAATACAGTGCTTTTTTTTTTCTGTGGTTTTTGTGGCTTGACAGGCAATACAACCCAGCACTGGAGATGTTATGTATGACAGCTTTCAGGACTCGGCTTCACGCTTTGAGCTTGAGAGCCGAATCCTTCAAGTGCAACCTGTGGAAATCCTGTTGCCATCGTCATTGTCTGAGGAAACGGAGAGACTGGTCAATGGAATTGTGGCTGCAAGGTATTTGATAAACAAAATTTTTATATGTGCACCATTATGTTTAACACATAGTGGTATCACATCTTGAGGTATATAGTCTTATTGAAACCTTTGAGCAGATCTTAGTTTATTTATTTTTACAAGGAATGGATTTACTGTTGAAATTTAAGTGAACGAAATGTATTTTTTTGTGTTTTTCTTGTGCACCTTTTTTTAAACGCAACCTTTGAATCAGTAGTAAGTCCACACCTCTG
Organism: Erpetoichthys calabaricus; assembly: GCF_900747795.2. NCBI lineage: Eukaryota > Metazoa > Chordata > Cladistia > Polypteriformes > Polypteridae > Erpetoichthys > Erpetoichthys calabaricus. Next base: position 69,456,507 of record NC_041400.2, on the reverse strand, counting down.
ATTTAAGTGTCTAAGACACGGATTTCTTTTCGAGAGGACACACCATTTTATGTGAAGCAGTAAAGTGCTTTTTCTGTAGAAAGACTAAACAGGCGCATTAGCGAGTTCTATAGGAATGGAAACCAAAAACAAGAATAGCAAAAATCTACATATAGTAATTGAGCAGGATAGAGATTTAGAAGATTGATTTTGAGATATTAAGAATCTAAATCGAATCGTTTAAATTGAAAATAATGATTAATCAGAAAATCTATATTTTTACCCAGGCCTACTATCTGATATAACTTAATTTACTCCAATTACTCTGTATACAGAAATGTATGAAATATTAGGTTGCAGCTCTGTAGTTTTATAAAGCCAAGCTCAGGTGTATCTGAACAAGTATTGCTACAAGTATACACATATATACAACCCTCCATTCATTCACTTTTAATGCGGCTTGTATTTAATATTGTACAGTGACCAATTAGATGACACTTAACTACCAGATCTCATTTAAAAAAAAAAAAAAAAAAAAGTTTCTGTTTCCCCTAATGTTCCACTCTCTTAAAGATGCAGTCCTAACTTCCAACAGTAGTTACAAAAGTCCATCTGCAAAACCACGGATATATAACAGAGTAAAAGTTCTCTCATGAACTTATTCACCTTGCACTTAATAATAATAATTCTTTGCATTTATATAGCGCTTTTCTCACTACTCAAAGTGCTCAGCAATTGCAGGTTAAGGGTCTTGCTCAAGGGACCAACAGAGCAGAGTCCCTATTGGCATTTACGGGATTCAAACCGGCAACATTCCGATTGCCAGTGCAGATCCCTAGCCTCAGAGCCACCACTCCGCCTTTCGAAAACACAGCAGCATCACAGTGCACAGTCTGTGACAAACAGCCACATTGCATTTTTATTTTATTTTATTTTTTAATAATTTTTTTCTTCCAACTGCAAGCTGTCTCATGTTTCCTGAAAGATGGATTTAAACCCAATTCTAGGCACCGTCTGCATGGGTTTTCCCAAAGTAGTCATATGTTTCTTTGCACATCCTAAACATTACTTTTAATTTTTTATTTAAGTTTGCTGTAAGTTAAGATGGCAGTCCACTTTAAAGTGGCCTGATGAGAGTGATTATGAGGCTGTGCGTGGATGAGTCCTGCAACTGAAGGTCAGAAAATGCTTTTATATACAGAAACTATTTTTGAACATGGGTTGAGGAGAATAAGATGGGGTGTCGTTTTTTTTTAGGCTCTGCTGTCATATGAACAGTTTTTTTTGTCTTCTCCTTTCTAAATAAGAGTTGGTAGTGGGGCATTCATTGTGAAAAAATGATTGATTGTCTGAAATGCAGAATTCCAATATTTTTTTAGTATGCTGCATTTGTTATACAGCAGAGCTGGGAAGTCAAAAGTCACAATTGTATCATTTGATACCTCCGTGTTTGTACTACTCAAGTAGGAAAGTGAACATAGATGCCCCCCATAAAAGCAGGTGTTTGGCTTGTGTGCCAGCAACAAACCTTAACCAATAGTTCTTGTAGTCCAGATCAAAGAAGAAACCTAAGAATAAGAAAGGTGCAAAAAGTACATTGTTATGTGTAAAAAAGCATTTTTATGCTCATGGCAACCATAAATAGTACTGTTTCTGCCTGGAAGCTGCAGTTTAAAAACTGTACCATTGAGCACAATGTATGGACAGTGGTGCATGTCAAGCTAACATCAGTTAGTCTGTTACTGTTCTTTCTGGAAATATTAACATTTACCTTTTTAATATTTAGTATTATGGATTAAGGTGTTTCATTTCAAGTAACTTCTTCTAATAAACAAATAAAACAGATAAAGTGTTACTTTACTTACTGACTTGAGAGACCAGGCCAAAGTTTATGAGCTGTAATTATACGTTTGGGGTGCATTTTCTTTGAGTTTTCCAAGTTGGAGGTCGGAAATTGTTTTAGCCAAATGCAGCATTAGTAATAGAATTTGATTTTTTTGCTGCCCTAGTCATATTTCTGCTTCCATTTAAACAGTGCTATTATTTGTGTCTGAGACAGATTTGGTTCCTTTGCATTTTACTGCTTTCACCACATTGTTGTATTGCTGCTTTCACATGCTCTCCGATCTGTTCAAGGCTCCAAGCTCTGAGTGCATTCATGTAGGTTACCTGTTAGACTACTCAGGGAAACTTGAGGTCACTTTTGATTTGTTACTTGGTCTGCAAAAAAAAAAAGGCAAATAAAGATAAACAGCATTTTTGTTGAAATTAATTGCAAAGTATTAAATATGTATCACTTCACTCCAAATGCAATTTGACCAAAAAGTTTCATTTTGGGCTGACCAGGTTATATATTTTATTTTAAAGAAGGTTAGTGTCACGTCACAACTCAGACAATTCCGGTAGCTTTACTTTGTCTAAATTATCCGACTTACATTTCTGAGCTGGTAGTGCATTCATGTGGATTTTTCAGCCCAGCAACTCAAATCAACCTTCTGTATGAGAGCACATGAACAGAGTAAAAGTGTTGCATGCTCCACAATGTGATGTACCCACCCTCAAGTGTTTAATCAAATTAGTCATGCCAAACATCTTTGCTTAAACTTTACAGATAGTAATCCTGTAACTTTCAAAGTCACATCAGTAGAATAGCCGTAGTGCTCACTTTTCTTTTGTGTGTGGTGCATTGACAGCAATTGTATAGTATTAAAGTTCAAAAAAGGATGGTTTGCACTCTAAAAATTGCTTTGAAAAAACTTTGAAAGCTTCATATTTTTATCTGTGGGCATAGAGTTGATATGATCTCTGTCCTTTGCTTTCTCTGATCCATATTCAGTGTGGGACACATGAAGATACCAAACAGTAAAGTGCCTACTTTTCTCCATCTAAATAGGCTGAATGACTGATTGCACAATGGAGACATGTGTGATACTAAAATAAGAAAACAGCTAGTTTGAAAAGTCACTCTAATTCAGTTACAGTATTTACAATCTTTTGTAGGGATCCCAACAAATGTGTCCAGGCCATTTTAGAATATCTTTGTAGAATAAGCAGGACTTTATGTCTTTGCACACTTGCTTTGCTTTACTCAATGACATATCAAAGGCATGCAGGTTTACCTGGGACAGCTAGTTTTCATTTAATCACTTATAAGTTGGCATACAGCACTTTTCCTAATCAGCTGTAAGGATACCAACAAAATTGTCCACATCTTTATATATGCACAAACATACAATGGTTATTTTAAATGATCTGTTGAAAGTGCCAGGTACTTTGCATGTACTGTTACAAATCCTGTTGTAGTACCCCAGGTCTGAGTAGTGACAAGTAGTTTATTTCAAGCTTGAAACTAGGAGGCAGTCTGTTCATTAATTTACATTATCATTACAGTCACTCAATAGAGGAAAATTCAGGCTTCTCTTTTCAATTGAGTTCCCCTCTGTTTTTGTATGATTTAAATTTTTCTCCTATACAGCTGAAGAGTCTGTATAGTTTGTGTCAAAAACATCCTGTGGATGCACCAGAACACATCTTCAGTGATGTATCCTGGGGTCATTAAGAGTTTAGGGTCTCGCAACATCAGACACCCTTACCTTGATGACCCAGCCGGGGATGATCAGTCCCCAACTTGCATCCCAGTAGCTCTAGTTCACGGATTGCTCCTCTTTATCCAGAGCCATCTTGAAGCTGTTTCTGTAGTTTCTGTGATGGCTTAGAGTGTTCTTCTTTCTTCAACCCTTACCATGCCTAGCAGAATGAAGGCTCTCCAGAGTGAGCAGCCAGCAAAGCCCATACAACCCACTTCCACTGGTAGGCAATGAACTTGCCATCCTTGTCTCTGGCACTGTTCCAGAAGGTCCTTGTACTCAACATACTTCCTCTCGCATGATTCCTCTATACAATCTTCCCAGGTAACAGTGAGTTCTATAATTACTAGTTGTTTTGTTGCTTCTGACAGTACAACTATGTCTCGTCGTCGTGACATTATTGCAATGTTCGCTGGGAACTTAAAAGTTGTTTACCTAGGTCTACCATTATCTGCCAGTCTTGCGCAGAGTGAGGCAAGCCTGCCTGTAATTTGGGGTTTATACAGTATGTTGCTGTTCACCTGCCATCACAAAGATGATGTTCCTGCTCAGTGGGCAGTAATGCTTACTGGCAAGGATGGCCGAGGAAATAGTATTTGCCACTGTTCTTAACAAATGGTCATGTCACCAACAATAGCAACCGATTCATTGGACTTTTGGGCAGCTGCTGAGGATGTGTTCTAACGACCCCTTTCCTGAGCATAAAGAGCAAGTCGGTGTCTCACTCTTGCCCCAGGTGTAAAAGTTTGCTGGACTTGGTAAGACATCATACACTGCCTGGAAAAGAAATTTTATGCGCTGTGGCTCGGCCTGCCAGATGTCAGACCAGGTGACTTTCCGCTCTAGCGCACTCTCCTACTTAGTCCAGGCCTCCATCTGCCTCATCCCCACCATTCTACTTATGCGTGTCTCCTCCATTCCTGCTCTCTTTTTTTTCCTGGATAAGTTGCTGCCTTTCTTTACCCTGGGTCTACTCATACTGAGGCCTTGGAGAACTGTCCTGCCCTGTGCACCCAGCTGCCAATGCTCCCAGTAGTGCCCTATGCCTCAACTGAGATTCTGACAATTCTAGCTCTTTGTGGGCCTTCCATTTCCTGCTGGTCTTGACCTCTATGCCTGCTTTTGAAACCTTGGGATCTCTGGAGTTCTGGTACTGCAGTACTTCCCTTGAGTGAGAGACTATGAATTCCTCAGAAAGGTTACTGAAAGCCAGCTGCAGCTTGTCATTCTTCGCATACAAGGCTGCACTGCTTAGACACCATGGCAACCATAACCATCTATGCAGGAAGCTACTGATCTTCCTCTTTCAAGTTTCAGTTGTTGTAATTGGCACCTCATGCACCAAACGAGGCCAAAAGATGTGGGGCAGGATCCCATGCTGATATATCCAGACTTTAAATCTACCAGACAGACCCGACTTGTCCAACTTTGTTAGCCAGGCCTCAAGCTCCCTGATAGTTGTCTTGATTGCAGTTGTGTCTTTGAGATTACAGTCAAAGACTTTTCCTCAGCTCTTGACTGGCCTCTCAGTGATTGATGGAATGGTAGTGCCATCTAAGACAAAGCAGAACTTATCTGTAACTCTGCCCTTCTTTAGGGCGAGGGAATGGGGCCTGGTTGGCTTAAAGCTCATCCTTGCCCATGAAAAAAGTTTTCAAGGCCCCTCAGGGTCCATCTGCAGCCTGAGACTGAAGTTACTGTAACTGTGAGGTCGTCCATGAAGGCTCTTATAGGGGGTTGCTGTACACCAGAATCGGTCTAGGGTCCTCTGCATTCTACCTCCATTGCTTTCACTACCATATTCATGGTCAGGGTGAACAGGGTGGCTGAAACTGTACAACATGTGATGATGCCCTTTTCTAACCAGTAGTTTCAGAGGTGACCCTCATCCAAAAATTGCCATAGTAATCTTTGGTGAGGTCTTTGATTTTCCTATGGACATGATGATGGTCTAACGCCAATTCTACCAGCTTATGTGGTATAGAGCCATATGCATCAGCAAGGTCCTACTACACTAAAACTAGGTCTTCTCTCACCTCCTGTGTCCCTCTCATGAGCTGTGTAGCTGTGTCGTCAATATAGTTGTTTCTGAGGAGAACAAGAGAGGTATGCTGAAGAATTTTTTTCCTTCGACACTAAGGAATGAGGTACTGTATATCTAAATTGCTCAATCTGTTTTGAGTCTTCCTCTTTTGGAATCCATATTTCCACTTGTACACTACATAAGGTACACTGCTAAGTCCTGGAGCAGAGTTTGCTCTGTCAGTCCTAACTACCTCCTTCATTTCCTTCTAGCTGGGTTCCCTCATATTAAACTCCACATCAGGAGCTGGAAAATCTATGAGTGCCCTCTGCTGTCCAAGTTCCTCTTCTCTCACTGGGTCATCCAGATTTTGGTGTAGGAAGTCATCCAGCTCATCTTTGGAACACCTGAGTACACTACTGCATTTACTACCAAGCAGTTCTCTAGTGATCCTAAAACGATTAGCAATAAAAGCTGCACACCTTCTAGGTTTCTCTCCACCTCTCCTCATGTGCCACTCTGCCCTGCATAGCGACATTAGTTTCTTCCTAAAAATGTGACGGAGATAAGCCAATGGAGCCTCCTGTACCTCTTCCGTTCTCTTATACTGCATTGCCATGGTCCTAAGCTCCTGTTGCAACTGATGGATCTTCATTGTTCTACGATTCATAGTGTAGGGAACTGGGGTGTTTTCCACCTCTGGTCCAGACCTCTCCAGAGCATAGCAGACAGTGATTGCTGACATTGCCTGGAGCTGACTATTATCATCTCCTTTTACTGTAGCTGTGATGATTTCTGCTACATCCTTGTCGAACTGTACCTACTCACTCTGCTTGCAGGCTGGGGGCCACTTAACCCTTGGGTCGTTCTTTATAAAGCATGGAAAAGGAGTTTTTGGCGCCTGGAGGTTCTGGGCTCTGTGGAGTGACTCTGGGCCGGGCTCCTCCTGCATTTCACCAGGAGTTGTACCTTTGCGCTGTGCATCTCTCTCCTGCTCCATGCATCTCTTCTTTGCTAGATGGATCTTAAGACCACAGGGGTTCTTGCAAACCTTACAGCAGATGCATCTCGAGCTCATGATTTAATCTCCTTTTGCATTGGTCGTTGTCCCTTGGTCTGTATTAATGGGTTCTCATTCTCCCCCTTCTCTGGATCCCCTGGGGGTTTATATTTGAAGACTTTTCTGTAGCTTATAAGGGCTGTGCCTCACGGAAGGTGCAGTCTAGGTGGTCAGCCCATTCCTGACCCCGTTGCCATTTTTTGTGCTATCAGCTGTCCCTCCAGTAGTCACTAAGCTATTCTCAGTTGTCATCCAGTCTTCCCTGGGGCTCACTGACTAATGCCAGAATATATTTTTTAAAAATATGGCATTGTTTAATTTTCTGTATAATATTTTAGGTGTGCTTTTCCATTTGCATTTTTAGTGTTCATATAGTATGTTAACTTTATTCTTGTAAGACTACAGTTCGAAACAAAGCAAAAAGTATACTTGACTACATATTGGAGAAAGAATTGACTAGGATAAAATGTTCCATTACACATGTAAATTAATTTTGGGGTATTAATGGTAAAGGTAGGGGAGGTTTTACCAGGACTGTGTGTCCATGAGGTGGGTGATGGAAACCTGTGGTTCATGCCCTCCATCACAGTGGTTGTAGTAGCACACCGTCACCTTGTGAGTACATTCTGACTGAGCATACAGTTTCTTTTGGTATGCTTTTTTTTTTTATAACATCTATGCTGAAAGAACACAGGAGTGTTACTAAAGATGTCAAATTATATGCATTAATGATTGGGACTGGTCTTGCATGAATAAAGAAATATTTGTTTTTAGTTTATTTATGTGGTCCTCTACTAAACTGCAGGGTGTTATTTTGTAATCATTTTTGTTTTAAGCTTGTTTGTTGGTCCTTTCTTTTAAAAAATTGAGGTATATTTGTTGATGCACCAAATGGCTTATGGGTTACATAAATTAAAAGAATTTTCATCCTGTGTAAAACATTATTATTATTATTATTATTTTTTTTTTTTTCAGATCTGACTAAGAAATTAAAATAAAGTAACAATAGTAGAACTTCTCACATCTCAGAGTTTTTCATTCTCTATTTGATAAATCTTCTTAGAGATGTTTTGTTTAAGCAGTTTTTATTTAAGCTACACAATTAATCCATATAAATTTACACTTACAAATGTAAGGATGAATTATTAAAGTATTGATTGTTCAAGAAGAGTTTTTTGCTTCTGGCACTTTACATTTCATAATACTTAAATCATGTAATTGATGTGAGAACCATTCATTATGCTGAATAACCATTAGGGCACATGCATTTATTTAGTTATTTTATTCAAAATATAATAAGGACAGCTAGGATATCTCTATAGATGTCTGTGAGAATAAAAAAGTCAACTAACTAACATCAATACTCCTTCTTCAAAAAAGTGCAGATAGCTTGATGAGCAAAAAATACAATACAAATGTTTTAAGAAGTTAGTTTCAGAAACTAAATTAAAGCTCCCTTGGAAGAAGTCTTAAGGTTTTTTTTTTTTTTTTTTGCATATTTAATATAGAGAATTATTATAGTGAATTGTAAAAGGAAAATCATCATAGATACTTATGTGTATTATTTAATTATGGTTATACAAAATACTTTTCAATCATCAAAGTTAGCCTCATGTTGCAAAATACAGAGCTCAGTTGATATTACACGAATCCTATAATCTTTCTGTAATCTTTTCGTAAACCATTAGGTGGCAGAAATTGACCATTTTTTAAATATTAGAGGTTCAGTGCAATTTCTAAAGAAATGTCATGTGAATTTTTCCAGGAGAAAAGTATTATAAATATCTCTATTAATTTTCACTCAATTTCTTACTGCCATTTGATTGTCCTGTCATAGAGGTAATACAGAGTTAGATGAGTAGGGCACCCAGTTACTTCTGGCAGTTTCCTAGGAACTTCCAGACCCCCCCAAGAGCCATAATGACTCAAGTGTCTCCTGATATTTCCTCCAGTAGATAGTGCTAAATAAACATCTTCTGGCAGACATTGGGGCATTTCCAACCATTTCCTCTTGATTTTCTTCATTTAGAGAAGCAGAGATTTTAGTCAGAGGCTCCTCATGAGAGAACCATCTTGTAGGGTTGAATCAGTTTCTGTGGATAGAGCCATTGCATTGGCTTTAAATGGCTGTGTGGTAGTTTTGCAGGATCTGATAAGTTACAACCAGATATATTGAAAGCAATATAAAATTGTAGTAGTGATGTGATATTTAACATGCCACTCCAGTATTGCATTGGAGGGTGCAGGACCTCAGAATTGTAAGACGATGGCAGTCCTCATTTTTACATAAGAGGACAAGGGATTGTATGATCTAGATAATAAGGGGCCATTCTCCTTGGCCTACCTGGAAAAGCCTTGCATGGATAGTACAATGGAGACTTTAGCTGATACTCAAACTGTTTGATACAGGAGGAACAATGAGGATTCTGGTTTATTAATTTATTGAAATTGTCTGTGCTGATATTTTAAGAAACAGCAAATTAGTGTGATGCTAAAGTTTAGAGGAAAATCATTTTGCAGACATGTGGGCAAGCTGTTTACAGATCATCAAACTGTAGTTTAATACAGTATTTATAGTATAGTGTGCTCAGAATTAGAAGCAGCACCACTAAGTCTGAGATCATGGTTGTACCTTATTAAATAATGGCTTGACATCTGCAGGTTAAGCAGTCCCAGATAGAGAATGAATTTTGCAAGACGAATACTGTGATTTGCCAAGAAGCAGGGGTTAATTTTTCACTATTTATGGGAATGGCAATGTTTTGTTAATTTGAAAAGTTGTACTTTAAATTTCACACAACTAATTGATGTGGGTACTTCCAGGAAGCTATACTTGAGCTTTAAGAACTCATGGACATTTGCATATGAACTAACCAATCAGACCATTGATTGATAATGTTAAAATACTTTTTAACCCACTGAATTTCATGTAAACAAGTACATTTTCTCATAACTGTGTATAATTTAAGGAGCAGGGGAAGATTTGTGTTTGTGAAGACACATTGCAGCATCTAGGGGGAAAAGAGGCTTTGACAAATTAACAGCTATCCACCTCCTAACAAGCCACAACTCCAGATCTGAAGAAGAGAAGAGTGAGAAAGTGCCTTATGCCACATCCAGCATTTGGATGTCTGTCACTCCTTGGCTTTTGTATATCCTTAAAAATTTAACTGTTTTTGTTCAGAAGGATGAAGGTTTGTTAAAATGTGTAGGAATTATGGTGCTTAATTATCTTAATCAAGTTTAACCACCATAGTTAAATAGGAGGATAAATTAATTTTCTATTGTTCTATTCTATTGGGTCCTGCGATCAGGATTCATTCGATTTAAGGCATCAGGAAGTTATGGGTATATGTGCACTTATGAGGTCACGTTTGTGTTCAGAACAGAGACATTTGGATAAAATCTGGTCCTGGTAAATGGCTGGCAGCTGTTTAGGAGAGAGAGAGAGATTTAGCCCAAAATTTAAGCGAACACATTTCTAAGACGCATCCACCAAAAACTTCATTTGTAAGAGGTCAGTTGAGGTGGTTAACCCCTTCACATTACATGACTTTTCTAGTGATTTTCAGTTGCTGTAGTCCCATTTATGTAATCTTAGTGAGTTGGTGCCAGTTGAATAGTTTGAAGCCCCCAGCAACTCAGTTGTTCTGGTCTGTGACTCACCACAACAAAATCAAATTTACTGGGGAAACTCATGAACCTGGTTTGATTTTGTCATAAGTCGTAGGGATAGGCTCTTTTGTTTGTGTGAGCACAAGTCATCCCCCACCCCAAAAAAGTTCAAGACAGGAAAATCTGCAGGCAAAGTTATGGCAACTGTTTTCTGAAATATTGAAGGACTTTTGGTTCTGGAGTTTATGCCACACAAGACAACCATAACGGGAGAGAGTTACGCCAACACAATAATTGCTTTACGGGAGTCAATCAAGGAGATAAGATGAGAAAAACTCATAGCAGGCGTGCTGCTTCTTCACAATAATGCACCGGTTCACATGTAACGTGAATCACAGGCTGCAATCTGAGAATGCAGGGTTCTAGCAGCTGAATCACCCTTCAGTCCAGACTTGGCTCCCTCTGATTATTTTCTGTTCCGAATTTTGAAAAAATCTCGCAGTAGACAGCAGTTTTCAAGTGATGAAGACGTCAAGACAGCTGTGACATCCTGTTCTGAAGGTCAAACAAGATTTTTTTTTCAAAGGGGATAAAGTCATTGCAGATAAAGTAGGTGAAGTGTATGGAGCTATTAGGGGATTATACTGAAAAATAAAAAAGTTTTTGAAAACTCTTTTCTTTCCTACTGAGAATGCCCTCTAACAGAAAGAGAGTTTTTTTTTTTTAATTTATTATTAAGCAGAATATTATTACCTATTTTAGAATGTTTAAGTAGTACTATGATGTTGTACCATGTTAACCATTATGAATGTAGTGAAAATTCAAGCAAAATGACACCTTTTATTGGCTAACTAAAAAGATTACAATATTCAAGCTTTCGAGGCACCTCAGGCAAGATGTAATGAGGCCTGAGGTGCCTCGAAAGCTTGCATATTGTAATCTTTTTAGTTAGCCAATAAAAGGTGTCATTTTGCTTGACTTTTCACTAGAATGTTTAAGAAATGTGAACCTCAGCTAGCTTATATAGTTCAAAAGTAATGCCCATTCATCTACTTTTATTACTTTCAGTTTGGAGTTATGGAAAAGCTAGTGCCAATGCCAGAAGCATTGGGCTAAAGATGGAAACCTGTCCTGTAAGGGACACCAGTCTGTCACATCTACATACAAACATTTACACTCATTCATATGGTGGCAGTTTAAAATCGTCACATCCTAGAGATCTGTGAGGAACAAGAGCATCTAAAGAAAAAGCCATGTAGACAAAAAGAAAACCCACAAACTCCTCACAGCAGTGACTAAAGCAGACATGTGTACCAACAAGTGCTAACCTCTGCAGATTTGACCTGCCTAGAAAAAGAATGTCTTAATGATGAAAATTCTATTGATTAGTCATTGTTCTTAAACTTATGTTTTGTTAAACTGACAATCTTATCAATTATGAAATTAGTTTAAATTTTTCTTGCAAATTTGTTTTCATTTCTGCAGTGCGGTGCATAAAAAACACTTGCACTGAGACATTTAAATAGATACAGGCATGCAGTAGTCCAGCTACATGTCAGATCATTTTAAAACCAGAAGCAGAATTGAAGTATTCAGTAGACTTAGCTTTGTTTAGGAACATTTCAAATGAAAAGATGAAAAGGTTTGCTCAAACCTTTTAATACTGTGCTGAAATACAAAAGCAAAACATCCGAAGTACATTAGCACATCAAAAAGCATTCAGCTAAAGAGCTTGGACTGTATTACCTACCATATCTGCAACATTACCAAGACAAAACTGATGACCTTCTGTTAAAAAAAATTATAAAAAGTGCACACAATGATTAAAGTATGTATGTTGTCAGATAGCATGGTTAGGTTTTCAACAAGTAATTAATTATCTTGAGTCAGGATACCCAATACTGGCTGTAGCATTTCTGGTACCCTAGGAGTAGCTGTATAAATGGTGCTTCCAAGCCACATACAGCGCAGTGGGTAGCGCTGCTGCCTCGCAGTTGGGAGATCTGGGGACCTGGGTTCACTTCCCGGGTCCTCCCTGCGTGGAGTTTGCATGTTCTCCCCGTGTCTGCGTGGGTTTCCTCCGGGCGCTCCGGTTTCCTCCCACAGTCCAAAGACATGCAGGTTAGGTGGATTGGTGATTCTAAATTGGCCCTAGTGTGTGCTTGGTGTGTGGGTGTGTTTGTGTGTGTCCTGCGGTGGGTTGGCACCCTGCCCGGGATTGGTTCCTGCCTTGTGCCCTGTGTTGGCTGGGATTGGCTCCAGCAGACCCCCGTGACCCTGTGTTCGGATTCAGCGGGTTGGAAAATGGATGGATGGATGGATGGATGGATGAATATGTCAAACCTGTTTGATTTTGAATGGAGTAGAGTTGCCACAGTTGTTTGACATCCCTGTCATTGTCACAGTCTCGTGCATTGAGTGGATGCCCCTCTTGTGGTAAGATTAGGAGGTTTGATCTTTGGGCTCACAGGACACTGCTATTAATTTTTTGCCATCTCTTTATATATTATGATCGACTGATCACAAGTGAAGTTGCACACTTTATTATTATTTTTATTTTTTAACCTGGTCACCTGCTGTTTGATCACACACGTGAGAGGCTGTAAGCCTGAATCAGGTGATAGGGTTTATCTGATCGACTGGCAATTGCATTATTTCTTTTATGTTAATTGTACTAATGTACATATTACTTTTTACCTTTTTATATTTTTTAATGCTCCAAGTTAACCTTCTACTCATAATAGTGTGAACAAGGTGCCCTAATTTATTAATGGCAGATGCTTAGTATGACACACAGTTTCACCCATAATATGTTGTATTTCATATACAGTGGTGTGAAAAACTATTTGCCCCCTTCCTGATTTCTTATTCTTTTGCATGTTTGTCACACAAAATGTTTCTGATCATCAAACACATTTAACCATTAGTCAAATATAACACAAGTAAATACAAAATGCAGTTTGTAAATGGTGGTTTTTATTATTTAGGGAGAAAAAAAAATCCAAACCTACATGGCCCTGTGTGAAAAAGTAATTGCCCCCTAAACCTAATAACTGGTTGGGCCACCCTTAGCAGCAATAACTGCAGTCAAGCGTTTGCGATAACTTGCAATGAGTCTTTTACAGCGCTCTGGAGGAATTTTGGCCCACTCATCTTTGCAAAATTGTTGTAATTCAGCTTTATTTGAGGGTTTTCTAGCATGAACCGCCTTTTTAAGGTCATGCCATAGCATCTCAATTGGATTCAGGTCAGGACTTTGACTAGGCCACTCCAAAGTCTTCATTTTGTTTTTCTTCAGCCATTCAGAGGTGGATTTGCTGGTGTGTTTTGGGTCATTGTCCTGTTGCAGCACCCAAGATCGCTTCAGCTTGAGTTGACGAACAGATGGCCGGACATTCTCCGTCAGGATTTTTTGGTAGACAGTAGAATTCATGGTTCCATCTATCACACCAAGCCTTCCAGGTCCTGAAGCAGCAAAACAACCCCAGACCATCACACTACCACCACCATATTTTACTGTTGGTATGATGTTCTTTTTCTGAAATGCTGTGTTCCTTTTACGCCAGATGTAACGGGACATTTGCCTTCCAAAAAGTTCAACTTTTGACTCATCAGTCCACAAGGTATTTTCCCAAAAGTCTTGGCAATCATTGAGATGTTTCTTAGCAAAATTGAGACGAGCCCTAATGTTCTTTTTGCTTAACAGTGGTTTGCGTCTTGGAAATCTGCCATGCAGGCCGTTTTTGCCCAGTCTCTTTCTTATGGTGGAGTCGTGAACACTGACCTTAATTGAGGCAAGTGAGGCCTGCAGTTCTTTAGACGTTGTCCTGGGGTCTTTTGTGACCTCTCGGATGAGTCGTCTCTGCGCTCTTGGGGTAATTTTGGTTGGCCGGCCACTCCTGGGAAGGTTCACCACTGTTCCATGTTTTTGCCATTTGTGGATAATGGCTCTCACTGTGGTTCGCTGGAGTCCCAAAGCTTTAGAAATGGCTTTATAACCTTTACCAGACTGATAGATCTCAATTACTTCTGTTCTCATTTGTTCCTGAATTTCTTTGGATCTTGGCATGATGTCTATCTTTTGAGGTGCTTTTGGTCTACTTCTCTGTGTCAGGCAGCTCCTATTTAAGTGATTTCTTGATTGAAACAGGTGTGGCAGTAATCAGGCCTGGGGGTGGCTACGGAAATTGAACTCAGGTGTGATACACCACAGTTAGGTTATTTTTTAACAAGGGGGCAATTACTTTTTCACACAGGGCCATGTAGGTTTGGATTTTTTTTCTCCCTAAATAATAAAAACCATCATTTAAAAACTGCATTTTGTGTTTACTTGTGTTATATTTGACTAATGGTTAAATGTGTTTGATGATCAGAAACATTTTGTGTGACAAACATGCAAAAGAATAAGAAATCAGGAAGGGGGCAAATAGTTTTTCACACCACTGTAGCTATATTGGTACTGTACTGTTATACAGTTACGGTACTGTACTGTTATACAGTTACGGTTATAGTGGGAGATACTGGTAGGCAACAATTTACTGTCGGTATGCCATGGTGAAAAATTTAAGTAATGTCTGTACGCCATACCAGTGTGTAAAGCCCTGATCTTTAGTGTTAAGATGCTGGGTCAGTGAACCTAATTAAGAAATCACTTGACCACTGATTTGGAAAGTGTGCATTAAAAGATGCTGCCAGTTTGTTCTGTGCTGTATTCCTTTGGAGTATGGTGGAGATGTGGGTATCGCCCAGATCTGATATGAGATCTCTCAGAATACAGGTATGTATTGTATAGTGCTTGTGCTTCTTCACAAATACTGTCCAGCCTCTGACTAGGTATTTTATGTGCTTTAATGACTGTTGGATTAATTTGGCTATTAGGAAGACTAGACATATAATGATTGGCAACTGCTCTGTGTTATCTAGGTTAGGGGTGGGAAAAGTCAGTCCTGGAGAGCCGCAGTGGCTACAGGTTTTTGTTCCAACCCAGTTACTTAATTAGAAAACAATCCTTGCCAATAATTTTATTTCATGGCTTGTTAGTGCTTTAACACTGGCATATTAGGTCATTCTCATATCCTAGATTTTTTTTTTCCTTTCTAAGGATCTCATCCAAATGATTTGAAGTCTAAAACAGATGAGTAAATCTCAGTCCTTAACTTTTTCTCTTCTCTTTTCTTCCAAGTATTTAATTAAACCATACAGTGCATGACACCCTGCCCTGGATTGGTTCCTGCCTTGTGCCCTGTGTTGGCTGGGATTGGCTCCAGCAGACCCCCATGACCCTGTGTTCGGATTCAGCGGGTTGGAAAATGGATGGATATAGTGCATGATAAATACACACAGGTGTAAATGAAAACACGCTAAATGCAGAAATGCTGGTTTCTTTTGTCCTTTGCATCTTATTGCTAATAAGGGGAAATTAAAAACTATTGTTTGTTTCAATAAATAAATTGAGATAAAATATGCAACAAAATTCTAGTATAAATTTAAATGTAGTATTGGCTAGTCAGTAAAATGAAAGAATTGTTCAAGAGACTAGATGCTTTTCCACAGCATTCTTTGTACTTAATGTACTGTATAAGGGAATTATTGGTAGACATATAAACTTAAACAGGACAAAGATAAGGAAGTGAATTTCAATGAGAAATGACAGAGGTGAGTTGGAGTACGGGAGGTTTGTGGAGGATTTAATTTTGTGGTGCAGGGAGAACCACCTACAGCTTAACATCAGCAAGATAACATAGTTGGTGGTGGACTTCTGGCATTTCAGAGCCCTTGAGAACTGTCACCATTTATGGGGAGGATGTGGAAGTGCGCAGCGCTATGTGTACCTGGAGGTTCCCCTAAACAGCAAACTGGACTGGTCTGATTACACAGAGATGTTGTATAAGAAGGGTCAGTGCAGACTGTACTTCTTGAGGAGACTCAGGTATTTTGATCTATGCGGTAAGCTGTTGCAAATGTTCTAACAGTCTGTAGTAACCAGTTTATTGTTCTGTGCATTGGTCTCCTGGAGAAGTAACTTAAGTTCAAAAGACACAAAATACCTGAACAAACTTATTAAGGAAGTCTGATCTTACACTGGACTTACCTAGGACACACTGGAAGCTGTTTAGAAATAGGGGATGATGGAAAAATTGGATGTCATCATAAAAAATCCCCTGCATCCCTACCAGGAGTCAATCTCTTGAAGCACTTTTAACCACAGGCTTATTCTACCATACTATGCTAAGACAAACTTCTGTCCCGTGAATCTGTATCTTTGTTTTTTATGCTTCTACAGCTGTATGTATTTTAAGTTTCCCCTTGGTATTAATAGTACTAGGGTGTTGTACCGTGTTAGCCATTATGACTGTAGAGAAAAGCCAAGCAAAATGACACGTTTTATTGTCTAACTAAAAAGATTACAATATGCAAGCTTTCGAGGCAACTCAGGCCCCTTCTTTAGCCTCGAAAGCTTGCATATTGTAATCTTTTTAGTTAGCCAATAAAAGGTGTCATTTTGCTTGGCTTTTCTCTCCCTTGGTATTAATAAAACCTATCTAGTTTAATCTAACCTGATCTAATCTAATTTAAAAAAAGAAACACAGTAACTTAGTTTTTCCTTTAAAATCTTTATCAGGGATTGTTCAATGTATTCATATTTATTTTGTAGTTGGAACATAAAACACTGAAAGAGTATAAAATACTTGTGCAGGATAAGTTATAAACACTGATTGGCTTCTTTTACTAAAAAGCCATGGCTTCACTTTTTATTATTTAATCCCCTTAGCACTATATTTGACCCCAAGAAAAATCAGTCAAAAATGTAGAATTTTTTCAATAATAAAAATATTTTTACTTGTAACAGAAACATGTATATACCAAAATACTATCATAAATACAGTAGGAAAAATGTATCTAGTGTCCACTGCTGTACAGTGCTTGTGCAGATTGAATACACATCCTTTGTGTGATATGCTTTGAGACATTTGCAAAAAGCACAGTCCGATGTTGCAATCCAGACTTTTTTTTTTATAATATTTTTTTCTTTTGCTTCAGCATAAGAGTGTAAAACTTAATTGTCTGAACCAAACAACTGACACTCCCCCTGTGTTATTGTAGGATACCAGTGATTAGTGATTTCTACATTTCCCCTGATAGTTGCTACATTGTGAAAAGTTCTTAGGAGGCACAAGTCTTTCTTGCCCTTCTAGTTTATCACAATCATTTTGGTTTCTTGCTATGTACCTATTTGTGTTACAGTGAACTTGAAAAACCCTGTACTAGGATTTCAAAATAATCACATATTTTCAATATTTTTTTCAATATTCAAAACATCTTTTCATATATAAAAGTAAGTACTTCATTAAAAAAAGAAAAATTCAAGTGTGGACCCTCATCTTGCACAATGCTCTTTTTCTATACAACAAAACTTTTGTGTGTGGGTGTGTATGCATGCATGCACAGTTTATGTGTGTGTTTATATTTATGCACACAGGGTCAACTGTAGTAGTGGGTGCCTGACTCTGATCTGGTATTTAGACTTGTTTGTAGCTAAAGCAAGGCATTTTCCTGCTTGGCAATACTTTTCTCTGCAAAGTCTGTTAGGATTTCATTCATTAAAAGTTGTCCAAGAAGATCCTCCTCTTACATCTCACTTTTCTCTTATTCACTACAACTTTCAGATCCGTGTCAGGTAAAGAGGCTGCACTAAAAAAGGGAAGTGGCACTGGTTCCATCACATAGACTGTCATATGCTGATGATCCTACCTCCCTCTTCTCATTTGCAGTGCTAGTGTTTTGCTCATGAATGGCTTTCTCAGGTATTGAGAAACAGGAAACTATATACACAGCGCAATAAAATTTCATAACTTTGACAGACTAATGACTTTAGTACCAACCAAAATGCCAACAACATACAATCAGCACAACACAAACAGTTATTATTTACCACGTTATTTGTGGTTTTGCTCCTATGAAGGTGAGATTCTCAGGTCTGCAACAATATAAATAAGTGTAAGTTTCCATAATAAAGAGAAGCTTAGATAATCTCTAGAAACACTTGTGATATTTAGTTAAAGACAGCTAAGTAAATGTTACTTTAAGTATGACATTCACATATAATGCCTAACTGCCTCTATTTACATCCTACTGCAGGGTGATGAATGATTTTCATTACATACAACTTCTTGCAGGGAAGCAGATATGTGGAATATTAGCACTTAATTTTAGTCCAGCAAATTTTGCATTGTTTGCTGCTGTACATTGTTAAACATTTTGCTTCTGGTAATTTTTATAGTTATTTTTTAAGTAGTTCAGATGTAAAAATGGCTGCTCAGCATACTTTTTTCCACTCCTAAATCTTATGAATATTATGCTTTGTTACAAGTTGCCCACCACACATTAGTGTTAGGTGGTGAAGAGGTGAGCGAGAGAGACAATTAGAGACAGTTGATGATTAGGGGTCAGAGTGACTATGTCATGGTGGGCAATTTAGCCTGGACATTGAGATACACCCTACTCTTTATGAAAGATGCTCAGGGATCTTTAATGACCACAGAGAGAAAGGACCTCCATTTTACATGTCATCCAAAGGACAGCACCATTTTTGCAAGACAGTGTCCTTATCACTACATTGGGGCATTGGGATCCACTTTCAGACCACAGGGTAAGCACCTCCTGCTGGCCATACCAACACCTCTTCCAGCAGCAACCCAAGCTTTTTCCTAGATGGTCTCCCCTTCACGCACTGGCTGGGCCCAAACATGCTTAGCTTCAGGTGATTGACCTGTTCTGAAGTAGTCTATCTTGTCCATATGGTCCTGGAAAGCTACTATGAAAAATTTGGTCCATATCATTAGAAGTGTTTGGAATTGTATAGGGAACATATAGTCAGACACTCTGTTTTATATTTATATATGGATTGTTACTTGACCTCAAAACTGTGAAGCTTTGGAGGGAGGGGAGGGGCTGGTGGTTAACAGAGTTGACCTGTTTACTGGCCTGGAAATTGAACCCGATCCATCCAGTGAGGGAGACTCCTTGAATTTCCTTGAGTGGCTGCCTGGTCCTTCTTGCTCTTCGGAGGTTGCTGCTGCCACTCCCCCCCACCCCCCCAAAGGCATTGGATAACAAGCATACAGATTTTGCGCACTGGCAGCAAGCCGACAGCTCCTTGGAGTTTGCATTTAAGCAGGCTTATGCCACCGGTGACTCCTATTATGTGAACCGTGAGACCCTTGGTTTCAAAACTCCACACTTTCTTGTTAAAAGCAGCTTCCTTTATTGGGTTATCTTCGATCAGTTTGGGGGGCGGTCTGATTGAACAGCTGGTTGTTCCGGCTGAACGTTGGGAAATAGTATTGTTGACAGCTCACGCTCATGTTTTGGGCGGTCATATGGGCCCTGAAAAGACTAGGGAGTGCATCTCAAAGCGGTTCTATTGGCCGAATATGGGCAGGGATGTCAAACAGTTCTGTAAGTCCTGTCCTGACTGTCAGGTGGTCTCTACTCATAGACCTCATAGGGCATATCTCTCTCTGATGCCTATTTTAGACGTTCCTTTTCAACGGGTTGGGTTGGATATTGTTTGCCCCCTCCCTAAGAGTAAGAATGGGTATCAATATATTCTCGTGCTGATTGATTACGTGACGCAGTATCCTGAAGTGGCTGATCTTCAGAAATCCAACTCCTCATCTATTGCAAAGGCAATGTGTGAGATCTTTACCTGTATTGGCATTCCATGTGAGATTATGACTGATTGATATACGTGGCGCAGTATCCTGAAGTGGCTGATCTTCAGAAATCCAACTCCTCATCTATTGTAAAGGCAATGTGTGAGATCTTTACCTGTATTGGCATTCCCCATGAGATTATGACTGACAAGGTCATGCCCTTTACTTCATGCGTCATAAAACAGTTGTGTGACAGCCTTGCCATTGAAAGGCTGAGCACCACTGTTTACCATCCATAGACGAATGGACTCACAGAGTGGTTTAACAAAACTTTAAAGCAGATGATCAGGCGGGTCGCTCATGATGACCTGACGTCCTGGGACTCTGTTTTGCCCTTGCTGATGTTTGTGGTTCGGGAATCACCACAGGCTTCCACGGGCTTGAGTCCCTTTGAGTTCCTGTTTGGCAGGTGTCTGCGGGGCATTTTCAATGTTATTCGTGAGGAATAGACGTGTGTGTGTTCTACTGCTAACGGCCCCAGCTTTGCAGACCGGGTTGTTTCCCTGCAGGATCAAATTCTAGGTTTTCTTCTATCGCTGTGGAGCACCATTGGCGGGAACAGGACGCCCTAAAATGCCATTATAATAAGTGGAGCAAACTTTGAGAATTCAAGCCTGGCAATTGTGTCTTGGTTCTGAGTCCTTTTGATCAGCATAAATTCCTTGTGAAATGGCAGGGGCCTGCTGTTGTTGAGGAGCGTATGAGGCTGGTAAATTACAAAGTCAGGATCCTTGGCAAAAGGTGGCCCATGCAGGTTTTACATTTTAATCTCTTGAAAGAGTGACATCAACCCCAGGAGATGTTGACGGCCGTGGCTGCCGTCTTGCAGACAGATGTTGCAGAAAGCAGAGTTGCTGTCTCGAATACATTAGAACGCTGATGTCTTTTCCGCCATGCTGCTCCTGACTGGGCTTGCCGAATACAAGATAATTACTGAGCTTGGTGTTAAGGTGCAGATGTGCCCTTTTTAGATCCCGGAGGTGAAACGGAATGTAGTGCGCGATGAAGTCTGACAGACAGTTGAATTGGGTGTTATTCGCGAAAGTAAAAGTGACTGGTGGAGTCCGATTATTTTGGTCCCCCCCCTGACAGTTCAATTTGGTTCTGTATCGATTTTAGATGCTTAAATAAGGTTTCCAGGTTTGATGCTTATCTTATGCCCCATGTTGATGAGTTATTGGAGAAATTTGGACAGGCATCATATATCTCTACCTTGATCTTAAAAAAGGGTGCTGGCAGGTGCCTCTTGAAGCTTCCAGTTGTGAAAAAACTGCGTTTGCCACCCCTGATGGGTTATACGAGTTTACTAGGCTCCCGTTTGGACTACATTGTGCCCCTCTTACTTTACAGCATATGATGGATCAGATTTTGCCTCCCCATTCCAAATATTCCTGAGCGTATGTCAATTATGTCGTCATTTTCAGTAATGATTGGCATTCACATTTGGAGTGGCTTCAGGCTCTGCGCATGTCAATGCCGATGTTCTCTCTCACCTAGCAGAGCCTGGTTTTGTTGATCGCTTGGTTCACAAAGGAGTGAACAAAGCTGAGGGTGGGGGTGTGGCTGCTGCTGCTGCAGCACTTCAGAAACCCACTCTTAAACAGTTTTTCAATTGGAAACAAACTCACAACAGCTCCTCTTTGCGGGATCAGCTGCTGGCTTGCCATGCGATGTGCTTCGAACATTTAAAAGACCGAGCCTCGGCCATCCTGTGCTCTCTTACTCTCCTGTCTCTTTTCCCCCAGATTTCCTCTGCTCCGGCCACCGCTACTGGGCTGCTGGACCCCCTTGATGAAGAAGAGTCTGTGTTCTTTTGAGCAGAAGTTGGGGCCGATGCGTCATGTTTGACAGCTGTTCCTTGTGAGGCTAGATCGCCTCTTTAACTCTTTTAAGGTGGATGGAGTTGAGGGCCCATGTCGACAAAAGTCGACATCCAGGTGTAGAGGGCGACAATCAGTTGTTAATGGCGACAAAACTCACTGTTACGTCACAGGCATTCCCTCTCTGCTTGGAGAAATGTTAGACTCATTGACTCTGCATCTAATCCTTGCGTGTGCATTAGTCATGAAATGTAAACAAAGGCAAGATGGCATCAACATCTCACAAGGGAGCGAAGCGAGTGCAGAAAAGAAAATACTCGGCAGATGATGTTTTGATTTTTCAGAATGTGATTTTGTTGACAGTGATCAGGAGATCGAGCAAGAGAGTGAGGGACTGACATCAGCTGATCGGACACCAGCCGATGGCGCCCCAGCTGATCGGCTGCCAGCTGTGCGCATTCGCGCAGCCGATGCACCTACGGCAAGGTTCGTGTGGGAGGAATACCCAGACATTGATCCGTGGGAGCCAAACTGGCTACCGGACTTCACAAGACAGCATGGCTTGCTGTTGGGCACAACAGATTACCAGCTGCTGGACTACTTCAGGCTGCTCTCTCCTGATGCTGCTTTTCAGCTACTGTCAAATGAGACAAACAGGTATGCAGAGCAATTTTTTAAATCATGGGTTGCTCTTGCACCGCATTCTCATTTTTCAAAGTGGAAACCCACAAGAATAGACGAGATGAAGGACTTTATGGCATTGCAAATAGAGATAGGACTAGACTGGTGATATAACTTAAGGGAGCATTGGTCCAAATGTGCTTTGTCCCCTAGTGGTTTTGGACAGGTTATGCCACGTGATAATTACGTGCTGCTGCAAAGTTTTATTCACTTCTGTGATAACCAGAAGCAAATCCCAAGGGGTGAGCCAGGCTATAACCCCATGTATAAAGTTCAGCCCCTGCTTGACATTGTGGAACCAATATATAAACAATTTTATCAGCCTGGCTGTGATTTGTCTGTTTAATGACTCTATGATAAAATACAAGGGACACCTTTCTTTTTTTCCGCCAATATATGCCAGGTAAGCCCACAAAGTATGGCATAAAGGAATTGGAGCTTGTGGCACAGTGAAGGTGAACAGGAGACACATGCCTTCACAGTTGAAGCCAGACAAGCTGAAGATGAAAAGAGGTGACAATACGGTTTTCATGTGGGCGGAAAACTTGGTGGCAGTGGCATGGCACAATGTCAAATGGGTGATTTGTCTCTCTACAGTACACGCTAACAATATACAGTATGTGAGAAAGTGCAGGAACAGACAATTGAAAAGGAGGCACCAGTGCAACACATATTGTAATCAGTGCAATGTGGCAATGCATGCAATTGGCTGCTTTGAGCAATATCATACTTTGCAGGACTTTGCTGTGTACATGTATGTGATATGTATGTGAAATCATATAGTATGCAGGCTCATACAATATGCAAGACAGTAACATTTGTCAAAAGTAATTTTTTTTTTTTTTTCAAAAAACATTAGTTTTTGGAAAAATATTCAGCCCTGGGAGAAAAGAAACAAAAAAAAAAATTAGCCTTAAAAGAGTTAAGAGACTGGTGTTTGTATCTGGCAGAACAGCAATAAAGTTTCTACTCCTTGGAAAATCTGCTGAACTCTCCTGTGCAACTTTGTGACCCAAGCTTGACAATTTTTATGGTAGCTTATTGGGATCTGTCATTAGATATAATATCCTCATATGGACTATTTGCAGTTTGCCTATACAAATGAATTAGGAAAACATGAGATAAAAAAGCACCCAAGACAATTTCTTTAGGTACTTCATGACTGAAGATGTATTAAGGAGACCCATGGTAAATCATTATATAGATGTTGATGTTGTAGATGAGCATTTAGCATAAGTATACAGAATCTGTAGATAAGATGTCAATATGCTGGTCAAGTTATTGATTGGTTTTAAAGAATGTTTAATATTCAGTCAAGATTTCATTTGTCAATATGCATTTCAGAATTTCCCTTCTTTTGCAAAGCCAGGCAGACAATCAATTTTTGGACACTTTTAAAATGTAGTTCCTTTTTAAAACTAAGGTTTAGATGATTAATATGTTTGAAGACCGAGTAATGTACAGTACTGTGCAAAAGTTTTAGGCAGGTGTGAAAAAATGCTGTAAACAAAGAATCCTTTCAGAAATATAAATAATGATTGTTTATTGTTATCAATATACAAAATGCAAAGTGAGCGAACAAAAGAAAAATCTAAATCAAATCAATATTTGGTGTTACTACCTTTTGCCTTCAAACCAGCATCAATTCTTATAGGTACACTTGCACAAAGTCAGGGATTTTGTAGGATTATAGTCCGGTGTATGATCAACCAATTATACCAAATAGGTGCTAATGATCATCAATGTCACACGTAGGTTGAAACACAGTCATTAACTGAAACAGAAACAGCTGTGTAAGAGGCTTGAAACTGGGTGAGGAACAGCCAAACTCTGCTACCAAGGTGAGGTTGTGGAAGACAGTTTCATGTCATGGCAAGATTGAGCACAGCAACAAGACACAAGGTAGTTATACTGCATCAGCAAGGTCTCTCCCAGACAAAGATTTCAAAGCAGACTGGGGTTTCAAGATGTGCTGTTCAAGCTCTTTTGAAGAAGCACAAAGAAACGGGCAACGTTGAGGATCGAAGACGCATTGGTCGGCCAAGGAAACCTAGTGCAGCCATTGAAAGACACATCAAGCTTAATACCCTTCGAGATGTCCAGCAGTGCCATCAGCTCAGAACTGGCAGAAACCAGTGGGACCCAGGTACACCCATCTACTGTCCGGAGAAGTCTGGCCAGAAGTGGTCTTCATGGAAGAGTTGTAGCCAAAAAGCCATACCCCCGACATGGAAACAAGGCCAAGCGACTAAAGTATGCACGAAAACATAGGAAGTGGGGTGCAGAAAATTGGTAGCAGGTGCTCTGGACTGATGAGTCAAAATTTGAAATATTTGGCTGTAGCAGAAGGCAGTTTGTTCGTCGAAGGGCTGGAGAGCGGTACAATAATGAGTGTCTGCAGGCAACAGGGAAGCATGGTGGAGGTTCCTTGAACGTTTGGGGCTGCATTTCTGCAAATGGAGTTGGAGATTTGGTCAGGATTAATGGTGTTCTCAATGCTGAGAAATACAGGCAGATACTTATCCATCATGCAATACCATCAGGGAGGCGTGTGATTGGCCCCAAATTTATTCCGCAGCATGTAGGGGTGGGCGGTATGACCAAAATTCTATATCACGGTATTTTTCTAAATTATCCCGGTTTCACGGTATTCGACGGTATTTTTTTTCCCATGAATGAGTGGATGTTAACCACATTTTCCACTCCAGTTACTGGCTAAGAATAACCTATTCCACTGTCAAGAGCATTGTACATTGTACAAGAAAAACATTTTAATGTGCACACAAGTATTAATACAGGTTTGCATGGCCCCATGAGTGATAGTTTTCAAGGGGGTGGCACTAATGAATAGAAGGAATCACATTGCATGACAGATGTAGTCAAAATATAGAACCTTTTTATTGAACAAATTTTGCAAAAAGTTAAACTATAATTTTGACAACATATTTTCAACCATCCAAAGAGGCATTTAGACTTAGTAAAATATCCAGAAGTGCTTGTCAAACGTTGTATTGCACTGAACATGTCTTAGAAAAGGAATAAATAGTAAATATTTTTTGTAAAACAACTACACTTTCTGTTAATGTTAACAATCTCTGTCCACTGACACGTTAAAGTGACTTTTTAAACAACTTTACCATCATTAAACTGCATAATATTTAAACTAATAAATAATAACAATAAAATAAATAATAATATTATTACTGATAGTTGTACTATTACTTCAAGGCTTTAAGCCCAGGTGCATTACACAGTATTCACCAAATTAATATAAAATAAAACAAGTGCAATCTTGGTGATGACATCTTTACCAATTGAACCATCATTTAGGCAAACTGCATTAATATGGACCTTGCTTCAAGCTAAGCTATATGCATAAATAATAAAACTAAAACTTGCATTTATAATGCTATTTGTGGTATAGCCCTACGGAATCATATTAGGGCCACGGTGAAGAAAAAAAATACGGACACAGGGAAGAAAAAAACAAACTATATGTCGAGAATAAAGTCGACATTTCCACTTTATTCTCATAGTTTACTTTATAATTAAAGTAGAATGTCGTAAACTAAATTTCATCCTAAAATCATTGTTTAATTTACTAGATTTTCTCAAACCCCATCATAAGTTAATGTATCACATTAAATGCTTTGTGTTAAGTGTTCCCCGACCCAGTTGTTAATCACTACACTTCTTAAACTGACTTCTCCCGCACTAAGAGGAGACAGTGATCACCGTACAGAATCCATTCACTTCATGATATTCCTGCTCTCTGAAAATTTAGAATGCTAAGATAAATACTTGATATCATTTTCATGATGAAATGCATTAAAGCAGGTATTAAACATGCACGGTAGTGAGGCAGTAGTGCTGCTCCCTCGCAGTAAGTGGTCCCCAGGTGTATGTTCAGTGTAGAGAACTTTATGGCAGGTGTGACGAGGCTCCAAAAAACTTGATGTATGAATGGGTATCACACAGGTTTAACTTAAATATTGTGTAAATGTTAGATTTGTGATCTGGTGGTCGGAGACACGAACACAGAATTCAATGGATGTTCTTCTGAGCAGGCTTTCTTTATTGCACGCGTGCTGTCTCTATCTGACATACCAAAACCCCAATTCCTATCCTTCCTTTTTCTTTCTCCACATAACCAATCACCACACGATAAACGTCTTTGTGAAATTAAAACTAGTTATAAACTTAGCCCACGGAGTGTTCAGAACTTTAAAAATATCTTCATTATACATGTTTAATTATGCCAACTTAGCATTTTAAGATGGAAAATCTTTTATCTGTGGCACCTCTGCAAGAGAACCACCTCTTTCAACCCTCGCAAACATATCCAGTTTTTAATACCTGGAAGAGTTTTGGGATTAAAATGCTCAGAGATCTTTATATATATATACAGTGGTGTGAAAAACTATTTGCCCCCTTCCTGATTTCTTATTCTTTTGCATGTTTGTCACACAAAATGTTTCTGATCATCAAACACATTTAACCATTAGTCAAATATAACACAAGTAAACACAAAATGCAGTTTGTAAATGGTGGTTTTTATTATTTAGGGAGAAAAAAAAATCCAAACCTACATGGCCCTGTGTGAAAAAGTAATTGCCCCCTGAACCTAATAACTGGTTGGGCCACCCTTAGCAGCAATAACTGCAATCAAGCGTTTGCGATAACTTGCAATGAGTCTTTTACAGCGCTCTGGAGGAATTTTGGCCCACTCATCTTTGCAAAATTGTTGTAATTCAGCTTTATTTGAGGGTTTTCTAGCATGAACCGCCTTTTTAAGGTCATGCCATAGCATCTCAATTGGATTCAGGTCAGGACTTTGACTAGGCCACTCCAAAGTCTTCATTTTGTTTTTCTTCAGCCATTCAGAGGTGGATTTGCTGGTGTGTTTTGGGTCATTGTCCTGTTGCAGCACCCAAGATCGCTTCAGCTTGAGTTGACGAACAGATGGCCAGACATTCTCCTTCAGGATTTTTTGGTAGACAGTAGAATTCATGGTTCCATCTATCACAGCAAGCCTTCCAGGTCCTGAAGCAGCAAAACAACCCCAGACCATCACACTGCCACCACCATATTTTACTGTTGGTATGATGTTCTTTTTCTGAAATGCTGTGTTCCTTTTACGCCAGATGTAATGGGACATTTGCCTTCCAAAAAGTTCAACTTTTGTCTCATCAGTCCACAAGGTATTTTCCCAAAAGTCTTGGCAATCATTGAGATGTTTCTTAGCAAAATTGAGACGAGCCCTAATGTTCTTTTTGCTTAACAGTGGTTTGCGTCTTGGAAATCTGCCATGCAGGCCGTTTTTGCCCAGTCTCTTTCTTATGGTGGAGTCGTGAACACTGACCTTAATTGAGGCAAGTGAGGCCTGCAGTTCTTTAGACGTTGTCCTGGGGTCTTTTGTGACCTCTCGGATGAGTCGTCTCTGCGCTCTTGGGGTAATTTTGGTTGGCCGGCCACTCCTGGGAAGGTTCACCACTGTTCCATGTTTTTGCCATTTGTGGATAATGGCTCTCACTGTGGTTCGCTGGAGTCCCAAAGCTTTAGAAATGGCTTTATAACCTTTACCAGACTGATAGATCTCAATTACTTCTGTTCTCATTTGTTCCTGAATTTCTTTGGATCTTGGCATGATGTCTAGCTTTTGAGGTGCTTTTGGTCTACTTCTCTGTGTCAGGCAGCTCCTATTTAAGTGATTTCTTGATTGAAACAGGTGTGGCAGTAATCAGGCCTGGGGGTGGCTACGGAAATTGAACTCAGGTGTGATACACCACAGTTAGGTTATTTTTTAACAAGGGGGCAATTACTTTTTCACACAGGGCCATGTAGGTTTGGATTTTTTTTCTCCCTAAATAATAAAAACCATCATTTAAAAACTGCATTTTGTGTTCACTTGTGTTATATTTGACTAATGGTTAAATGTGTTTGATGATCAGAAACATTTTGTGTGACAAACATGCAAAAGAATAAGAAATCAGGAAGGGGGCAAATAGTTTTTCACACCACTGTATACAACATATTTGCATCTTTTGAACAATTACGTTCAAAATTCATCCTCCCAGCTACACATTTTTTTCACTATCTTCAAACTAGAAATTTTGTTAAACAGAAACTGCCCAATTTTCCTCACCTCGTACCCTCCACAATGCTGGAAAAAATACTGCTCAATTTCGAGGAATTAAACACCATTTCCGCATTATATAAAATCCTATTAGAGTCCCTACCTTTCAAAGATTCAAGAGGACATTGGGAAGAAGATCTCTTAATCAGTATATCAGAAAAGGAGTGGAAGGTAGCAAAGCAGAGAATTCACTCGAGCTCCATATGCGCAAAGCATAGAATTATTCAACTAAAAATTATATATCGAGCTCATCTGTCTCGCTTAAAACTGTCCAAAATGTTTCCAGGGCAAGATCCAACCCGCGAACGCTGCAACCAAGTTCCTGCCTCACTGGGTCACATGTTCTGGGCCTGCACCAAAATAACATCATTTTGGACCAAAATTTTTAAGTGCCTCTCAGACAGCCTTGGTATCACAATTCCTCCTAACCCATTAACAGCTGTGTTCGGTGTTGAAGTGGAGAAGGACAAGCAAACGGTGATTGCATTCACTACACTTTTGGCATGCAGACTTATTCTGTTAAATTGGAAGAACCCTAACTCTCCTCTGATAAGTCAGTGGGTAACCGATGTTTTATATTATTTGAAATTGGAAAAAATCTAATTTTCAGTTCGAGGATCTGTACAAAATTTTTTCAAAACCTGGCAGGATCTAATCAGTATTATTTTAAAATAAGAGAAATAACTATTACCGCATTTAATTCCCTTCTCCATTTCTTATTTACTAGCTATATATATTTCTCCCTTTCTTTTGTTTATTGTTGCCTTATTAAAAAGCCCTAAGCAATTCTCCTTTGGCTAAGCTCTCCTTCTCAGGGGTGGGGTTTGATTTGTCTTCAATTTTGTTTGGTTATAAATTGGTCTATTTGTATGGAATGATTACAATAAAAATTAATAAATAAAAAAAAAAAAGTAATTATGCCATCCATTCAGTCGCCAGCACATCGCAGGGTGAATACGAGCAAAACATACACTAGCAGGGTCAATATAGCATAACAAAACCCCACATTCTACATGACTTTGAAAGGAAACTGAAGCACGCAGAGTAAACCCACCAGAAAAACATGCAAATACAAGGCAGGGTACACCCGAGACACCCTTGCTGCTAGGCAGCAGTGCAACCTCCATGCCGTGGTGCCCTCACATGATTAATACATGCTTTAATGCATTTCACCATGAAAATTATATCAAGTATTTATCTTAGCATTGTAAATGTTCAGAGAGCAGGAATATCATGAAGTGAATGTATTCTGTGCGGCAATTGCTGCCGGCGCCTCCTCTTAGTGCAAGAGGAAGTCAGTTTAAGAAGCTCGGGGAACACTTAACACAAAGCATTTAATGTGCTATATAACTTACGACGGGGTTTGAGAAAATCTAGTAAATTAAATATTCATTTTACAATAAAGTTTAGTTAACGATGTTCTACTTTTAATGACAAAGTACGAGAATAAAGTCAACATGTCGACTTTAATCTTGACATAAATGGCGAGAATAAAGTAGAAATGTTGAGAATAAAGTCAACATGTCATCACACTATTACACATTACCCAGGTACATTACACTGTATTGAAAACAAATAAAACAAGTACAACTTGGCTTGCAGTATTATCCAGTAGTATAGAAACAGTATTCACACATTTGAACATAATGGTCCACATCTGACCTTTTAAAACCAAAGTATCTCCAGACAACGGACGTGACTCCTTTTTTTCAGCAAAAGTTCTTCTGTGTCATCATGTTCAACTTTATTGTCAGTTACAGCTTCAGTTTCGGAATGTTCTGTGTCCATTTTCACCGCGCAATACCTACACTACCACACCTATTTAGCAGTGTAGCAGTGAAAAAGAGCCCCCGTGCAACACCTCTGTGTTTAGCAGTGTAGCAGTGAAAAAGGTCCCCACTTGAACAGTTTCCCGCTGCGCCACGTTCTGAATGTCATTTAGGCAATTTAAACCGATGTTGCGGTATAAGAAAAATCCATATCATAACAAAAATAAAAAACGGTTTTCAGTATGAACCGTTATACCGCCCAGCACTAGCAGCAGGACAATGACTCCAAACATACAGCCAAAGTCATTAAGAACTATCTTCAGCGTAAAGAAGAACAAAAAGTCCTGGAAGTGATGGTATGGCCCCCACAGAGCCCTGATCTCAACATCATCGAGTGTGTCTGGGATTACATGAAGAGACAGAAGGATGTGAGGAAGCCTACATCCACAGAAGATCTGTGGTTAGTTCTCCAAGATGTTTGGAACAACCTACCAGACGAGTTTCTTGAAAAACTGTGTGCAAGTGTACCTAGAAGAACTGATGCTGTTTTGAAGGCAAAGGGTGGTCACACCAAATATTGATTTGATTTAGATTTCTCTTTTGTTCATTCACTGCATTTTGTTGATTGATGAAAATAAATGATTATCACTTCCATTTTTGAAAGCATTCTTTGTTTACAGCATTTTTTCACACCTGCCTAAAACTTTTGCACAGTACTGTATATCTTTGTGATCACCAACCACAATTAGAAGCATAAGGGCTTAACATTGAAAGCTTTATGCTTGTATTACGATAGTGTTGTTAATAAACATATCCCCATTCTTCCCTGGGGGAAAAAAATGAAGAATATAAAAAGAAAAGAAAGTCTAATGGTTTTACAACATCCACTCCAGTGGGTTAAGAAAGTGGAAAAATCAATATTTTTATAAAACATCTAGTTGCAGAGTATTTAATAATGACAAGAATTACATGATTGTCTTTAATTTTGAAATTTTTTCAATATGGCAGTGGTGTCTAAAGTGGAAATGCAAAATTTGGACATAAACATCAATAGGCTTTGCGCCCTAGGAATCTAGTTACCTGAACTATTCAGTAATATTCAGAAACCATTTACCACTCTGATGCTGATCTTTCTGAACATAAAATAGGTCATTACAATAGCAATTGACTAGAAGAATTCATAATTAATTGCAGAATTACGGTATTTGAGGGTTCCTATAGACTGCCTCTTTCTCTTGTATGATATGGCTCAAAAACTAATCAGCACATCGTCATCTCATAACAGGCTTAAGTTCTGAGTTTGGTATTTTTACATACAGCTGTTTTAGCTCTAGACCATCCTCAAGAAACTGCAACACACAGACAGACACACACACACATTATCGAAATATTTGTTTTCAGTATCAGGGGCCCTAAAACATCGATTGCTCTGAGACTGCCCTCTGTCAAGAGTGCTATGCAAAATTAAACTGAATTAAACTAATTTGAATTTGATTTTAATATAAATATAATGTTAGTCTTTTATATTGCATTTAATTCATCATTTCCACAGATAAAACCAAATTGTGTTTTTTTGTTGCACTGAAATAATCTCATTCAGCAGAAGAATTGCTGTCACTGTACAAAAAGAGATGTCTAAATATCCTTTGCTTGTTAATTAACATTTTCTCTGCAAACACTGATGTAAACATGGTAAATATGACAATATTTGTTTCTTTAAACTGCGTATTTAATGCCACATAAGAATATTTTAAGCGTAACTTCTCTTTTAAAGATCCATCCTCCCTTTCACAACCTTTGCTGCTTCCCCTTGCTGACATGTAGGATAGTGTATGTGGATCTAAGTTGTTTATGATTCAGTTTAGTTATCTCTGCCTGGGTGAGCTAAGCACTAAAACCATCACTTTCTGTTAACATGAGGACAATGTTTGCAGTAAATGTCCTGGCTTGAGCCATGCTTCTTCGCCCTGCAGACTGCTGATGAACTCAGAGGATCAGCTGAGATATTGATATTGTCTGCAGCTGGTGGCTATTCGATAGAGATTGCTGTAATTGAAGGTTACATAATCTCTGCTCATTGAGTTGCAGGGCAAAGCCTGATGTGACTTGCTGTGTGTGTGGGAACCTTGCGGAGAACCAAAGTGGTTACGAAATTTTTTTGAAATTTTCTTTGCTGGCAGACTCTTTCTTTCTTATGGGGTTTCAGGATAATATAGTAACTCTTAGACCTTTAGATGAATTTTGATATAGACTCTGGAGAACTATGTGCAAAACAGTGTGTCACACAAGCCAGATACTTGGTAAACTTTAAATAAAATGCCTGTCATTGAAGCATAGTGAGTGGATGTTGTATTTCTAATAGGAGGGCAGCAAAAAAAATCACACTTTATATGCAATGTAAAAAAAATGATATGAGGAAAATTTGGATTGAATTTGCTTAATCTAATTTCACTTGTTTATTCCAGGTGGAATAACACATGCATATATTGGTGAAACATGTTTAGTCTGATTAACTGGAAATCAAATGAAAATACCTTCAATTTACCAAGCATACAGTATATTAATTATAATTAATGTAAAAAGAAATAACCGGTTACTATAGAATTGAAGTAAGAATTCATTTTAGCATTGTGGATTATGATTTACAGATCAACCAAAACTAAAGAAAAAAAAATTATGAAAAGTATTTGCTACCGCAAACTATAAGGTTTTAAGATTGCTGTAGGATGAATATAAAATTTAGACCTCATTTACAGTATATTGTAAAATTTCAAGTTTAGATAGGGCTAAAATTTGTTATACCAACAAATTTCATGATAGCATTACAGTGAGTAATCAAGCAAAATGACACCTTTTATTGGCTAACTAAAAAGATTTCAATATGCAAGCTGTCGAGTATGGTATACAATTGCAACAACAGCATATTTCTTGTACAGCCCAACATCGCACAAGGAATACTTCAGTGGGCTTTAAAATCCCCTTTTTTTTAACATCCTCCCAGCTTTGGCTCTCAAAGAAGACAAGAAAAACTCCCAAAAAAAACCTGTAGGGAAATAAAATCAGAAGAAATCTTGGGAAAGGCAATTCACATTTATCCTGCCCCAGTGTTTTCTTAGGTTCATGAAGTTTAGACTTTTTGCAATTACCAACTTTACAATAGGCTTATCTTTGGACATGTTTTGAAGACTACTGTTTGTTATTTTTTCAATAGAAACAAAACTATCATGCTGACAAGACGCACATTCAGCTACTCTCACACTCCTCTCTCTGAAATGTGTTAACCTGCCTGTTGATGGCCCACTTAATGTAAAAAGGCAAGGAGAGTGAAATTGGACAGAGGGTATGGGGATGTCTTCAGTAGTGTATACAACATCATTTACTGATACAGCTTGACAATTTTGTATCTCTCCCTATATAAAACTACAAAATATTTGGCAGCTGGAATGTCTAATCAACAAAAGCAAAAATGTTTAATGAAGGAGGGATTTAAGGGCTAGCTTATCTGTTGAACAGAAGTTCCTACTGTAATTGCACAACATAATTGAAACACCCGGAGTTACTCCACAAGTGTGCCCATTTTACTAAATGGGCATTTTGCTGAGCTATAATAAAATAACGCAGAGGCTAGCAAAATAAAAGAAGCTTAGAAAATAAGAGTAGCTCAGAATAAGTGTTTCAGCTGTTTTTATGAGGTAACATTTCAAGACTGTAAAATAGAATTGAAAGTATACATGGTAAAGATGCTATGTAAACAAAATGCATTTTTATTATTATTAGGCAATTCAGACACAAAAGGAGCTCTGTTCTTCCATGTGTGAACCCACTAACATATTGCCATAAGTGTTGAAAAAATTAGATATTTTGCTCATCTCTCTCTTTTAAAAAAGAATGGAAAGGCACATTAAATGGTAAGTATTTTGTGGTTAATAAACAGTAAGTCTGGCACCATATGTTTTATGACCATGGAATATGGTAATGATAATAATATTTACTCACAAGCACTGAATGTTTTAATTTTCATAAAACTCTGGAGATGTATTGTTTTATTTTCATATTGCAGCCAAAAAACCTAAAACTCTTCTTATATTTCTTTCTGTTTTTGACTTTTCTAATATTTTCAAGAAAAAACCTTTCCGTTATTACAAAGTGATACTCTTGGAATGCTATCCCAACAATACAATTTGCTCAAGGTTGCTAAGCGATTGAAGAACAGTCTCTCTCACCTCTTTTAGCATCCCATATTTTATACTGATGGATGAACATTTCCATTTTCTACAAACCTTGTTTTTATCACTAAATTTGATTATTCTACCCTTTAAAATGCTTCTTCTTTTGTTATACTGATATTAGCCTAATGACAGGGAATACCAAAATAAAAAAAAAGTTTTATTACATTGTAATCTACATTGTAATCAATCACTTTTGCAATTTTTGTGTACTGAATTTGATAGGAATGGTTTAACACTTAAAAGGAATAAGTTGTTGACCAAATATATTAGTATACATTTTTTTTTGTATTTTTATAGTACTCAAGATGATGACCGAATTCGAATTGAGAAAATGGACAGTGAACATTTTGAGTACAGCAGTGCTTTTCAGTTTGTTGCTGACTTTTATGGCGACACCACTTCAAATCTCACAGGTAACAGTTTAGGAGCAAAGCATAATGTTTAAATTAACCATAGCTAACATGTCACCTTGGCATTGCCTCCCTCTCTCTTGTTCGTCTTAAAGTTACATGAGACACTGTTACAATATCAGAGCAGTTTTATTTGCAGATTTATTATGTATTTTCCTAAGATATTCTACTATCATAAATCTCTCTGATAGTAATATTTAAAAGTGTTTCTAATTAAAATAAGAAATAGTTATTTTGAGTGTTTTATTGTTTTGTTTGTGTAAATCAACTGTAAAGTCATTCATTTTGATGGTAAGACAGAAAAAGAATACCCAGCAGAAGGTGATGTAAGCCAGTACTGAAAATAATATGAAGGCATGATCATATTTGAGATGCAATGTGTTTTCAGTTACTATTGGGTGCCCTGCCCAGAAAGTATCACAGTAACCAAATATTTTTTTAAATTGAGGTGCACTCCCTCTGCTTTCACTCCCAGAGGGGCATACAGAAACTGCATAACATGAATGCATACATTTGGGAAATTACATTTGTTGTGCTTAGTCCTGCTCCTTTTCTCTTGCATTGTTGAAGTAGATTGTTGATGAAGATATTGTATCATATGATATGCAGTTTTTTTGTGGCCAAAGCTAGGAGTATATGAAAAGTCATCCCTAGGATGTACGTGAGATTTTCATTTATTGGTACAGGGATAAGCTGACTGATTCAATATCATATGAACATCTTTTTATTTAGTCTTCAATGTTTCAAGAATTTTTTTCTCAGAATAATCTGTCTTCATGACGTCTCGGGTATGTGTAGTGCAATACAGTATTCATGTGACAGCTGATTGTGGGGCTAAAAGGACCTCTTCAACTAATACCCAAAGAACTTCTCACAACCCAGTGAAACCCAGTTGGGTTGACCTTATTTTTGGTTAAAACGAGTTCAATTTTTCAGCATCTCCCGAAAAGTGTATTCACTACAGCACATGTATGTACTTTTTAGTCACTTGCTGTTTTGGTTACTGAAATCATACTCTATAAAATGTATTTATATATGGTTAATCTATTTGTATGCCCTTAATACAAAGTTTACATGCTCTTTCATAAAAAAGTTAACACAGAAATGTTATATTGTTGATCATGAACCCTTCAGGCAACTTCCCTACCAACATTATTTTTATATTATTTCTTTTGTTAATCGAACATTTGAATACTTCTAGAAAAGGTTTCTATAGTGCAGAGCACATAATGTTTGCAAAAAAAATGAAAAAGGCTGAAATGTCTACT
This sequence comes from Erpetoichthys calabaricus, assembly GCF_900747795.2. Classification (NCBI taxonomy): domain Eukaryota; kingdom Metazoa; phylum Chordata; class Cladistia; order Polypteriformes; family Polypteridae; genus Erpetoichthys; species Erpetoichthys calabaricus. The sequence continues at coordinate 69,420,214 of NC_041400.2, read as the reverse complement.
TCAGGCCATCTAGATTCAGCAATATGACTGAATGTGAATCCTTTGTGAATGACACTATTTCATCCATCCATCCATTATCCAACCCGCTATATCCTAACTATAGGGTCACGGGGGTCTGCTGGAACCAACCCCAGCCAACACAGGGCTCAAGGCAGGTAACAAACCTCAGGCAGGGCGCCAGCCCACCACAGGACACTATTTCAGTTAGCACTATAGACTGTATTAGACATTATTAAATAGACTGTATTAGACATTATTAATGTTAAAGATTGGCTGATATTGTTAATAGCTTTATTATTATATAGATTATCTCTGTTTCATATCTGGCAAAATGCTAGTGTTGTCATAGACTTTTAAGCAAGCACAATATTTCAGTTAGCATTGTAAACTTTATTTACTCTTTATGATTTTTTTTATTGATAGATGCAATTATAATACCATAGAAATACATGGTTCCAGCTGGCAGTAACTTAATGGATTACTTGTTTTATTGCTCAATTAAAATGTTGCTTAAAAGGTTAACTCAATGTGCCACACTAAGATTGTGATAGTGTGGTTGATTGAAGTCATCAAAATTGTTCATTTCTTTTCTAGATTAGTTTGTATATGTCAATTGCAGAACCTGTTTTCAAGAACATTCGGAGCATCGTGTAGTCATTTGGAGATTGCCCAGGGCTGTATTTCATCTCTGTAGTGAGCTTTCATGTTTCCTTCTGTTGTTAAAATTTGGCAATGCAAATATTAAATAGTAATGGTTATAAGGTGGGACTTTGTGGTACACCTTCTAAGATTTGCTTTTCACTTTCTTTCTTTCTTCTCCTCCTCCCCTCACAAGCTCTGTCCTCCACCTCCCAACTTCGGCTTCCAGATTGGAGTGATGCGGCCCCTTTTATATTGTACATGTATGTGCTCCAATTGCTCCTGTATGATCTTCCTGCCACAATTCCCGGTGTGGACGGAAGTGATGCATGGGCACCCGGAAGCACTCCAGGTGTGCTCGGATTCTCTTCCAGCAGCACTTCCTGGTGTGGTGGAAGTGCTGCAGTCCATGGCTCTGGAATCGTCCAGACACCCTCTCGTGTCCCGGGGAGGTATTGCCTCTCTCCCGGTCTTTTCATCCTCCAGGCATCCCGGCTGGGCAAGAGCCCCAATCTTCCGACACAACAAACAGACTTGATGTTTTTGGTCATCTTGTGTGTTCACATAGTGAAAAAGACTGCCTTTTAGCTGTTTACACTTTTATCTAGAATAATAAACTTGGAAGTAACTGTGGTCCAGGGACTGTGCAGCTTGAGAAAACACAAATGATTTACATATTTATAATATTAGTTGTGTATAATAATTCATATGAAACCAAATAATAGATGTAATTTGAATTTTTAAATGATTTCTTTCAAGTGTGTTCATGTGAGAAACATGCAACCTTTTCATAACACAAAGAGTTTAAAAATGTGAAACAAATTGCTTAATTGTATAACTGAAGCAGAAACACTAACAACTTTTTGAATGTCTTGACAACATAGATATGAACTAAATAAGTGATCTTGGTGAATTAAATGAAAACATACTGCATTTCTTTTTGTTGTAATATTTTTCCCTGCATTACCTGTATGTATGTACAGTAGAGCCTAGTGATGACAATTGTACTATATAAGGATTTTTTTTCTCTTAGGTTCCCAGTATACAGGAAAGAGCATGCAATATTAGCCTCAAACACATTTAATCCAATTCAAGGTTGTGGGGGGAGTCAAGGTCTTTCTTAGCAGAATTCACTGTAAGGAAAGAACCATCCCTGCCCAAAGCTTCCAATAGCTTACACTTAAAGGCAGCTGTAAACTTTGTGTAGAGCAAGACCAGCTTTTACTTCCTCAAGTGGAAGAAGACAAAAACTTATAGAAATTTGTTATAGTTCTTTACAAATTTACATGGTTGTAGTCACCACATATTGCAACTGCAGGGTCAGAATGAGTCATCATTAAAGTGACGGTGACAGAATAAATCATTTCTCTTGCTAAGTCTCCCATTTGCAAAGGGAAGAAAATAAACATTAATAAGGAAGATGTAATTTATCTCCTTGGGTAAATAATTTGGATGAATTGTGACAGTCATACTTTCAAAGTTTGAATTACAACCTGTAGTTTTAATTGTAATATGCTCCCGTTTACACCATTCCTCATTCACATAAATGACCAGTACCCCTCCTGTCTTTTTCCCACAACACACTAGGTCTCTGTCTGCTCAAATAAGATGAAATCTGTACAGCACTAAAACAGTGTCAGGTATATCAGGTTTAAGCCAGCTCTCTGTAAACCACAAAATGCCACTGTACGTCTATGCTCCATGACCCACAATAAGAGCAGACAGTTCATCCATTGTATTTGAAAGTGATTGAACATTTCCCATTTCAATAGATGGTAGACCAGTTCAAAAATCTTTTTGCATTCCTTTTACTCTTATGCCGGCACATCACCATCGCCTTCAGCAGACAAACACCTCCTACAGTAAAGTGAAACTGAGGTTCTTAGACGCTCACTATCACAGCACAAGTAGCTGATTATGGGAGTATTTAGTACACCCCACATTTATTTTCTCAGTATCTTGTTTGTTTCCAGGTTCTGTGGACAAAAAGTAGCATTCGGGTCCTCTTTGTGACTCCTTCCAGTTTCACAGCCTGTTTGAAGTGCAGTCAAGACGAGCTGGTGCCTGGGTTTGTGTACACTGCAGTTTTTGTCAATAAATTTAAAATCCATTTATCACATTTCTTGTGGCTACTGCAACTGCCCCTGACTCATTAAGGTGAAAATGAAGTATCCAATTTAAAATTGCTGGAAAAGCTGAAGAGTTAAAGGTGCTTTTAGCATCATAGCTGCTTTATGGTTCTAGTGAGGTTAAAGAATTAACAATTCCTAATTAGAAGCTTAGTAAATAGTAAACACATTCTAACAGGAACAGGTTTGAGAGAAGGAGCACTGGTGAAAAGAAGTTCAGACACATGGGAACGCAGAGGGAAGGTGCTAAAGGTGCATGTAGGGCAAGAGAGAGACTAATTTAAAAAGATTTGCTATTACATACTGTATCATTGGCTGGTACAGTGGCTAATAAGTCTATATTTGCCTTGTCTTACTGTAGGTCCTTAAAGTGTTTAATTATGATTCCTAGGTATTTGAATTGCAGTGAAACAGATTACAAAAGCAGATCACATTTAAGCTGATGCTATTGTTAAGGTCTTATTCACATTAACATTTAATCAAAGAATTTTGCAGAGCTCCTCTGATACATTTAATACATATGGAAATGCTGAGTATGAATGACTAATATGAATCTGTTGTGATTTTGTTCCTTTTATAATTTTCAACAGTGTATTTGAGGAAATTTTCTGTTTTTTATCCCATTCAAAAGTTTTTTGGGACATGAGGAATTAACTTTTGTAATTATTTTGTAGATTTAAGTTCATTTTAAGGCTCCTAAATCTAAATCATGCCATGGTGAACCATCATTTTGTTTATCATGGGTGCCACTAACTCTGAGGCCATGACTTGTGACATCATTAGCCAGATAGTATAAAGGTCAGCATTGCAGAATTGTCATTTTCCAAGATTTTGGATAAATGTCTTGTGTGTTTAGTAATGAATTCTGTGGTTGTTCAAAATCTTTAGGTTGGTTTTCTTAACTCTTCTTTTGGTTAGCATATTGGGCTTTGTTCTCTTTGGTAATATTGACTTTGATGTTGAACCCTGTTTCTATTCAGATTGATTTTTTTTGGTATATCTATCTTGTTCTGTTTCTAACAATACCATCTTCATAAAGAGATACATTTTGTTCAAGTCCTATCTTTTGAATCCTCTTTACATAAGAAGATGATGAGGGCTTTGTTTACAAAGCCATAAAAATGAACAACAAAAAACACGTTTATTCTTTAGTTTATGCTTTCTAAAACAAAATAATTTGAATTTATATTATTTACACAAACTAAAGCTTCTGGGCTAGTATATAATAGTTTAATCCATTCAAATATATTATGCCCAGACTCACAAATGCATAATGTACTGGAAAACTGCCAGAAATGCTTTTTCTGCATAAAAAAATAACAAGACCTCCTCAAGTTGTGTTGCTGCTGGGGTATATGTTAAGTTGATCATACATGAAAGATTTGATAATTGTCCATCAGTTGTCAACTGGCCATAGCTCATCAATTAATTAATAGACATATATTGCTGAGCTCCAATTATGATTAATCAGTATCAAACTGCTTTATTTTACTCTTTGTATAAACAAATCAGTGACTTTATTTTATTTATTACACAATTCATAATTTATAAGGTTTGTATTTGCATTTTACCTGAGAACCTGTCACAGCACTATTTAAAAACAGAAATTAAAGCCAGGCTTAGTGTTAAAGACAGGAGTTTGATCTGTCTGGACTGAACAACCTGATATAATGTGTTAAAAATAAGGTTTGTATTTGCATTTTACCTGAGAACCTGTCACAGCACTATTTAAAAACAGAAATTAAAGCCAGGCTTAGTGTTAAAGACAGGAGTTTGATCTGTCTGGACTGAACAACCTGATATAATGTGTTAAAAAAAGGTGTTATTAACTGGTCATGTCTTCATCATACATTTGCTGTGAGAGGTAGAGTTATGAAATATGAACACCCTCCCAAAGTTTGTTTCTTTTTTGGGGTATTCCGACATATATTAGATAGATAGATAGATCTTTATTGTCAATTTGTCATTGCCACTTTTACAAAGGAACAACGAAATTGAAGGTGCAGTCGACTCAGTGTGAGGCATAAGAGTTAAAAAGACTGAATAGTAATAAAAGTACTTTACAAAATATACGAATATATATATACAAATTGCACTTGTTGACTTAAGGTCTATATTGCACATTGGGATAATGATATGGAGCAGTTTTATTCTGAGTTCAGGGCCATAATTGCTTTTGGATAAGGCGGTTTTTCCTGGTTTTCATTGCTCTGTATCTCATGCCCGATGGCAAAAGCTGGAAATGGCAATGACCGGGATGTGATGAATCCTGTGAAATGTCTATTGCTTTTTTGCGGCATCGGGAGGTATAGATTTGTTCCAGAGTGGGGAGGGTACAACCAATTGTTCTCTCCGCTGTCCTGACGACCCTATGGAGGGCTTTCTGAGTACTTTTTGGAGATTGTTTATGGTTTGATGATATTTTATACAGATATTTGTACTATCCCTAAAGTACATATTATTTCATGTATGGATTACTCTTGATATTAGGTCCTTTGCAGATTTTAATGCTAACAATATATTTGTATTATTTGAGCAGGTATACAGTACCTCAAATATAACCATTCATCAAAAGCATTGTTTTACTATATTCAGGTTACTAGATTTATAGTTTTTGGGTTAAAAAGAAATGTAAAAAAAAAAACACACAACTTCAATATCTGCCATATAAATTGTACTACCTAATCCTTTAGCACAGCTATACAATATATCCAAAATTTACCAGTGCTTTCTAAATAATTTGCCTCTAGATAATGTGAGACTGCACAGAATGCACAACTTTAATAAGCAGAGTTTATGCCGGGTCTGAGAGTTCAACAGGACAACCTAAACAGTTCAGATAAGTTGGTGAAATAAAAAATGCCTCTGTTTTGTTCAATTTGATAATCACATTCAGTTTGAAGCAAAATTTACTTTTTGGTACATCATCATACTATTAGGTTGATTAGAAAATGTAAGCAATAAAATTGAACTCAAATTATTTCTCTTCATGATGTCAGTATATGTGAGCTTAATTAGCTTGCAAAGGTACTTTGTCAATTTCTTGTCCGGGAAGTTGTATGACTCTACAATGTTTATTAAACTCAGTCTGCATAAAGTGCATTACTTTTTGTCTGATTCAATAGGCCTCCTTCTTCCTAGTTTCTTTTTTTGGCTAAATACACCATTTTTTCTATTTTTGGTTTAATGTTTGCAGTGGCCAAAAATTCAGAACATCCCTATTTTTTGGTAACCTTTACTTTGCATTGCTGGAATAAATCTTGTTACTTTCTCTAGTGGTGTTTTATCATTTTTATGGAGACCAAACTGCTCACAATATCCCTGATAAGATATCTCAACTGGAATCCATATATTATGAAAAAAAACTCTCTTAATTTGTACCTGATACAGTGTGTTGTGTATACCAATATTTGCCTTTTTAACTCCTCCTATATTCTGTTTGGATGCTGTGGAATATAACCCGACCACAGACAGACACAGACCCACAAGTTTAAGCACACACGCTTTTAATTCTCCTTTTTTCTGTTACACAGCACACAGTGCACAAATCACCCATGAATAACTTAGTCCCTTTTTCTCTCTTTTTTTTCTGCTGCCTCCATTCCACTCCTCGTAAGCTCTGTCCTCCATCTCCCGACTCCGGCTCCCAGAATGGAGTGAGACGGCCTCTTTTATATTGCACCTGGAAGTGCTGTAGGTGCTGTTCTGTCCTGTTCCAGCAACACTCCTAGGTGTGGCGGAAGTGCTGTTCTCCAAGCTCAACCCTATTGGAACCTGTGGTCCCAATGCAATCCAGGGGAGTCACCCTCTTGTGTTCTGGGAGAGGTATTGTTGTAAATATGTCCTCTCCCCTGGTCCTTCCATCACAGGGGCATCCTGGTGGGGCAAGGTCCCCAGTCATCTGCCACAATGCGTATAGTGACAAGTCCACATTGACTCCGGACTTCAAATGTTGTACTTTCAAGTGTCAGATCAGTGTATAGTCATATCTAACATGTTTACATCTTACATGTAACATATTCAATTTATTTATCTTAAATTTAATATGCCAAGTCTGATTCTGTTGACTATAGGGTCTCTGTCATTTCATTCCATTTATTGTTGTCAAGTATTATCTATATCCAATTTTTATCCATTTTGTTTTATTAACATCATTTATATAAATGAAAAGAGCAGTGGTGTCAACACTTATCCCTGGGGAATAATACATTTTTAGTGTCCTTTAATTCTGAATAAAGCTTGTTGTATCACAACTTTTTTGTTTTTTGTATCTCAGCCAATTAAGCACCCATCTATACAGTGGACCTTGAACTCACAATTTGTTTTAGATTAATAATTTGCCTTTTGTGTTAGCTTATCAAAAGCTTTTTAAAACCCAAAGTGAATGCTATTGAATATAATTCTGTGATAGATAGTACTTTGATTAAATCCTTTTGCTGATTCTTCATAGAATTCTAACATCAGAGAAACACATTGTTCACCATCTAAACCTGTGATAATTGTTTCATAATACACCAATACATGATATGTGCTGTTTACTATTTTCTTTAATAGTTGCTTCTATTTTTTGTTAAGCTTACTAGCCTATAGTTATTACCAGGATTGGCCTAATCACGTTTTATTTTATAACAGGACAAGGTTTGCAAGACATCAGTATTTAAGAGTGTCCCAGTGTACAATGAACTCTGGAAAAATGTATATAAATATGTGTATATATCAGACCTCCGCAAACAGCCAACTCCAGCTTGGTCCCTCACCCCACTTACCACACCTTCCTTTATCATTTTGGTGTATCAGAAAGTAAAGCATTCATCCTGTCCAGATCTGGGATCAAGATCGTGCACAAGGCTGCAAACACTCTGTGGATGGTCAATGCCAAAAGCAAAAAATTGACCACAGAGACAAGAAACACAGTTTTCAGCATTCCACATATGCAGGAACATTGCAATGCCATTAGGTGGAAGGACTTGCGGTCTCTGATTTGCACATATACAAGTTCTACCAGACACACGTTTAACTAAGATGCCTTGAGTGCCAGATAGCTGGGTGAATTGCGGCTATCAAATGAAAACACCATTAACAGACACTTGGACTTGAAATCAGCATATGCAGTCTTAAAAAGAAGAACACTCAAATAATAAAGAAAACTTTATGATCAATACCTTCTGAACCTCACCTAATTAATCCACCACTCAACCCTTACAAACTTTGCCCCCATTTGCTACATATTGCATTTGATTGCTGTATGTCTAATCATTTTCCTCTGATGATGACACCTGGTAGGTCATCGAAAGGTTAGGAATAAAAAAAATATTTTAAGATATGTGACTCACTTTCTCCCTTTATGGTTTTCTAGGTACTAATATGCAAACAGTATCACAGACCTTTGCTTTCATATATATAGCAGCTAGCTGGCATTACAGAGGGACTTGCATGGTAGACAACCATGAGCAGATCTGTGGCAGATGAAATTTAATGTCAGTAAATGTAAAGTATTACACACATAGAAAGTAAAAATGTTAGGTTTGAGTACACAATGTGAGGTCTGAAAAATGAAAATACACCTTATGAGAAGGATTTAGGAGTTCTAGTGGACTTTATACTATCAACTTCCTGACAGTGTTCGACTGCCATACAGCCATATAGAATGAGGTGTCAAGTACAATTTCAAGGTTACGCTCAAGCTTTATAATGCACTGGTAAAGGCCTCACCTGTAGTTTTGGTCTCCAGGTTACAAAAAGGACATAATAGCACTAGAAAAAGTCAGGAAAAGAGTGACTAGACTGTTTCTCGTGCTATAGGGGATGAATTGTAAAGAAAGATTTAAAAGAGCTGAGCCTTTTCAGTTTAGGCAAAAGAAGATTAAGAGGGGACTTCATTGAAGTATTTAAAATTATGAAGGGAATCAGTACAGTGGAGTGAGACTGTTATTTTGAAGTGAGATCATAAAGAACACACGAACACAGTAGGAAACTTGTTAAGGGTAAATTTTGCACAAAGATTAGGAAGTTTTTCTTTACACAGAGAACCATAGACACTTAGAATAAGCTATGAAGTAGTATGGTAGATAATAGGACTTTATGGACTTTCAAAACTAAACTTTAATTTTTGTTTTTTGAAGAATTAAGTGGATAGCACTAGAGAGCTTTGCTGAGCTGAATGGCCTTTTCTCATCTAGATTATTCTAATGTTCAGTTGACTAATACTTGGGGAACACTAGTTGCCCGCAGACCACACTTTAAGACCAATTGATCTAAAATGCCAATTATGAAAGTGAAGTACGGAAAATCTTAGTCATGTCACAGGTATAACTCTGCAAGGATTACAATGCTTCACTATGTCTATTTAAACAAAGCTTTGTAAAGGCAACTTTTTTATTTAAACTGCTAGATATTAGGTGGCTGTTGATAGTGACAGCAAACTATAATCTACCATTTAGTCCTAAAATTATAAATATATAAATAATAATTATTTCTATTAACTAAACTGACTAGCCTAATGTAATCACAAAATTCAGTGAAATCAAAGTATAATGATTATCTTTAAACATTTGCCTATTTACCCCATTTACCTTATCCTTGCTAATATATGTAATATCCCCATCCAGTCAATGTACATCTTCAGAGCATGCCAGCAGTAAATAATAATAATACATTTTATTTATATGTAAAGAGTGTAATGAATCAAGTCAGAAAAAGTGATTTAACAACATTATTTTAAAATTGTATTAAAGGAGACCATTTGAGAGATTCATATACTTTGAATTAAATCAAGTTAAGGTCTAGAGTTGCACTTTAAATCACTTTATTTTATTTTACTGTGTTTCTTGTGCTGTGTCAGTTTGAGGATTATTATTATTTTTGTTGTTGTTATTTGTACTGTTGTAGACTGTATTTTTTTTTTTGCTACCACAATGTTTATGACATGTCGGTGCTTGTGGTACGTAAATGTTATCCACAGGAGTTATGAATTGTAACTTCATGTGAAGTCATCTTATCTGTCATTGTTTCAGTGAAGCAGCTCTAGTATAGTGTGTTTCATTTTCCCACATACTCCAGTTCAGTTTGAGGTGCAGCAAATCATCCATTCGTCCACAAGGAGCCAGTTTTAAAGTCACCAGTCAGATTAGCTGGCATGCCTGTTTGTTAGCATATACAAGGGGTCCTTGTGTTACGAAGCAGTTCTGTTCCTACAACAGTGATGTAACCCGAATTTTGGTGTAAGTCAAAACACACCCTAGCCTAAGTCACTTACCTATCCTAACACATTTGCAAAATCATAATCTAGAACATAAAAGCACAACTAAGCCACAGAAATAGGAAAAGGACATAAATACAGTATACTGAACTGTACACTGTACTGTAATAATAGAAAAACGATAAAAAATGAGTGTAAAAAAATTCCTTACCATTATTCCTTTGGATCTCTTTACAATGTTTAATTTCACTTCCATTGTGATGGCTTTCCTCTTCTTTGAAGCACTACCATCTGAAGAGTCTGACTTTCGTTGAGGAGCCATGAAAAGGGCCAAAAATCGGCAAACAAAGTAACACAAATGGAACACTTGTGCCACGCGCAACCAAACTACTTCGCCAACTCCCTCACTCATATGCCGCGTTTACTGCGTATTCTTCCTCTGCAGGCAACCAAACTATTTCGCCCACGTAGTCTGTAAGTACGACTCTAACGGTGTAAGCCGAAACACTCACCTCTCAATTTTTTAAGTTTTTATGGGAGTGAGTGTTGTAAACTCGAGACGTTGTAACCCGAGGACCCCCTGTATCTGTATTTTAATAGTTTAAGTCCATTATTGTGTTTTTAAAGTGAACATAATATACTAAATATATATTCATTCATGTTCAAAATCAAATTTTTCATGAGGGGGATGAGCCAGCTGAATTAGCCACAAGTGATCAGCCCTGAACTGGGCAAAATTCAAGGTAAGGGTTACTCATTTATACTGGGCTAATTTAAATACACACTTAGCCAAACATGTAGGTCTTTGGAATGTGGAAAGAACCAAATTAATCAGAGAAAACCTATGAAGATCCAAGGGAGAATGTGCAAACTCTGTATATGACTGGTCAGCCATAATGTAAAGGTGGAGGTTTTTAGGTCAGTGGCTGCAGTGGTGACTGTTACACCACCATACTATCCCTTTAATGATATTCATTTTCAAATATTAGAATGTAAAATGGGGTCTATATATTCTTTTCAAAATAATTAGTATTTTTATATTATATACATATTAATGCCAATGAATATTTCTTATTTAGGTATGTATTTTTTAGCATCACTTTATCTGTTTTATCCTGATCATGAGCTTTGCTTTGTGTGTTTCAGGAGTTCCTCAGCAGCTGTCTGCTATTACATATCTTGATAGACCAGTCATAATTTGTCTGGCAGCAATTATTCGCTATCTTACATATTTTAACTTAGAGAAGGTTCTGTCAAATACAAGGTTAGTGAAAGATTTTTTTTTTTTTTGTTCTTTATTTTGCCTTTTACAATTTCTTGTATTAGGAATTTGTTAGTTTTCGCATACCCCTTGGGGTCAGAGCGCAGGGTCAGCCATTGTACAGCGCCCCTGGAGCAATTACAGGTTAAGGGTCTTGCTCAAGGGCCCAGCAGAGTAGGATCTCTTTTGGCAGTGACGGGGATTCGAACCGGCAACCTTCTGGATACCAGCGCAGATCCTTAGCCTCAGAGCCACCACTCCGAGCCACTCAGAGCCACCACTCTACTAGTAAATGCCTAATTTATTTGTTAATTTTTGCTAGTGTAGGATACCATACAAAATGAAAAACATGAGTTCTATTTTCATGTAACCGCTCTTGTTGCTCTTATGATTTAGACATCTGTTGTATATTTTAATGGTATTTGATTTTTAATATTGGTGTATGTTTTTATGCTTATTTACAGGATTCATCTAACACTATAATTCCTTTGTTTTTTTGATTCTACTGGTTAGGTGAACAGCAGCTTAACTTGTGCATGTCTTTCTGTATCTTTAATCTCTTAGTGCTTTTAGGTGGCTTTCCAGTGAAGCTGAATGTATGGTGCTCAGTGCATCTACTTTGAAGAACCTTGAGATATTGCAAAATCAGGTATGATTTTATATCATTATTTGGACTAAATAACGGCAAAAATTGCTTTTCAGTGACATTTGGTAATAAGTACCGGGATGGACATTTTAAAGTCAGTTTTACAGTTAAGAAAATGAAAGAGAGTCTATTCTACCACAAGGACAAAAAATTGGGCAGAGAGGACTCATGGGCCAGGAATTGAGACAGTACAAGACCTCTAACCGTCATGAGTCAAAACTAGGGGAGCAAAAAATTAAAGCCAAAATGAAACCAAAATTCAGACAAAATAACCCAAAAAAGATCGTACTCAGTAAGAAGAGTTTTAAGCAATGTAGTACGCAAAGGTTTTTTTAATTGCAATCTTGAAAGTTGGACACCATCAGTAGTGCACCTTAAGGTTAAATATAGGTAGGAGAATGACGTCAACAACTAGGCCTTCAGGCTTGTCTTGAGTAACTACATTGGTGAAAGAAGCCTTTATCATCTTACCAATTTTTAAGTTTCCCTTGGAAAGCAAAACTTTTGAAGCCCCTGAACTTCAGTGAAACAAGAGACTCTTCTCCCACAAAAGGTCACATTACTATGTCTAAGGTGTGTAGATTGAGTGATTAGTTATTGCTAATGCATTAACTTACAAGGTAAGGTAATTAAAGTATGTGTATTTCTGGATTGAAATGTTTTTCTTTTCATATTATCGGTGTTGGTTAGCTTAGACTGGGTGTCTAAATACTGTATAACTATTCAATAGGCTCATTTACGTTCTATATGTTTGACCTTTGGTCCTCCCTGCGTGGAGTTTGCATGTTCTCCCCGTGTCTGCATGGGTTTCCTCCTCCAATCCAAAGACATGCAGGTTAGGTGCATTGGCGATTCTAAATTGTCCCTAGTGTGTGCTTGGTGTGCGGATGTGTGCCCTGTGGTGGGCTGGCACCCTGCCTGGGGTTTGTTTCCTGCCTTGCACCCTGTGTTGGCTGGGATTGGCTCCAGCAGACCCCCGTGACCCTGTAGTTAGGATATAGCGGGTTGGATAATGGATGGATGGATGGATGTTTGACCTTTGAGGCTTGTGTTCAATATGCTGCCATTCATTTAAAAAAATCGTAAAGTTGATTATAACAATATTAATTGATTTTTCATATTGCAGTCTTAACTATGTTGTTAGAATAAATTATACTTTCAACATAGTGCGTTAAAATAAAAATCTTAAAAACATTGATATATTGACAGATAGATATCAATGTGTTCAGGTGTTGTGATGGGAACACTTTCATTTGTGCTAGTAAATATAGTGTTCTTAATAAAATGTTGTTTACTTATATGATTTTTTCATGTACATATCACTTTCTAACTTTGTAACTTGACAGCAGCAGGCTGTTCAGCTTTTTTTTTTTTTTTTTTTTTTTTTTAGGACATGTATACTTTTTTCCCCTATGTTGACACAAAATAGCCCTTAAAATAGTTTTAATATACGGTATACATATATATATATATATATATATATATATATATATATATATATATATATATAAATATTTTTGTTATTTTTTTTTTTTTTCCAGTACATTTCAAGTTGCAATTAGAATGTTTTCAGACCTGTTGTATTTTTAGTTCTTCTTAAGCGTGTAATAATTAAGTACTTGAATCTTACATATGTAAGCAACCAATCAAATGACTCTTTTTGTGACGTTGATCACCTTTCACAAAAAAAGTTTCTTTAAACATAATCCCAACTCTAATTTAGTTGTTTTTTTGTCTGCAGAGAATATATTTAAATTTTTTTTGTGTGTATATTTTTCCAAGATATTTAATTTTCACCTCTTTAAATATAACCCTAGTATACTTTATCAGGCACTTGCTGAATTTTTGACAAATACAATTCTTGTGATTGCATACAATAACATATTTTTTGCTGTATAGCATTATTTGCCATTAAACACTGTTGACACATTATGCTGTTTGTGAATTGTGAGGAACGCTGGATGCTTGTTTGAAAGGTGTTATGTAATAACATATTTTTAAAAAAATTTAAGAGGTGCTTTTTCTCTTAGTGAGTGATTCTTTGTTTTTGCAGACAGACTGTAGAGTAAAAGGAAGCTTGCTCTGGGTACTGGACCATACACAAACCAGTTTTGGAAGACGGCTAATGAGAAAATGGGTAACGCAGCCACTAAAATCAGTAAAGTAAGTTCCTTTATGTGGCTGACATGCAAATATTGAGTGAGAAATACTGCAAGTGTGTCATATGTTTGACAGACCTTGCATATAAAATACTGGAATAGAAAAAGTTCAATAGTACTGTAGTAAAAGTAGTTCTTAATGGTGTCATATCACTTCTTCTAATAGCATTCTCAGCATGTATACTTCTATCGAAAGGAGTAGATCATTTACCAATGCAATATATATATTTATATATTTATATATATTTATATATTTATATATATATTTATATATTTATATATATATATATATATATATATATATAAAATGTGTGTGTATATATATAGTTAGGTCCATAAATATTTGGACAGAGACAGCTTTTTTCTAATTTTGGTTCTGTACATTACCACAATGAATTTTAAATGAAACAACTTAGATGCAGTTGAAGTGCAGACTTTCAGCTTTAATTCAGTGGGGTGAACAAAATGACTGCATAAAAATGTGAGGCAACTAAACATTTTTTTTTTAACACAATCCCTTCATTTCAGGGGCTCAAAAGTAATTGGACAATTGACTCAAAGGCTATTTCATGGGCAGGTGTGGGCAAGTCCATCGTTATGTCATTATCAATTAAGCAGATAAAAGACCTGGAGTTGATTTGAGGTGTGGTGCTTGCATGTGGAAGATTTTGCTGTGAACAGACAACATGCGGTCAAAGGAGCTCTCCATGCAGGTTAAAGAAGCCATCTTTAAGCTGCGAAAACAGAAAAAACCCATCCGAGAAATTGCTACAATATTACGAGTGGCAAAATTTACAGTTTGGTACATCCTGAGAAAGAAAGTAAGTACTGGTGAACTCAGCAACGCAAAAAGACCTGGACATCCACGGAAGACAAGAGTGGTGGATGATCGCAGAATCATTTCCATGGTGAAGAGAAATCCCTTCACAACAGCCAACCAAGTGAACAACACTCTCCAGGGGGTAGGCGTATCGATATCCAAGTCTACCATAAAGAGAAGACTGCATGAAAGTAAATACAGAGGGTGCACTGCAAGGTGCAAGCCATTCATAAGCCTCAAGAATAGAAAGGCTAGATTGGACTTTGCTACAGAACATCTAAAAAAGCCAGCACAGTTCTGGAAAAACATTCTTTGGACAGATGAAACCAAGATCAACCTCTACCAGAATGATGGCAAGAAAAAAGTATGGAGAAGGCGTGGAACAGCTCATTATCCAAAGCATACCACATCATCTGTAAAACACGGTGGAGGCAGCGTGATGACTTGGGCGTGCATGGCTGCCAGTGGTACTGGAACACTAGTGTTTATTGATGATGTGACACAGGACAGAAGCAGCCAAATGAATTCTGAGGTGTTCAGAGACAAATCCAGCTAAATGCAGTCAAATTGATTGGGCGGCGTTTCATGATACAGATGGACAATGACCCAAAACATACAGCCAAAGCAACCCAGGAGTTTATTAAAGCAAAGAAGTGGAAAATTCTTGAATGGCCAAGTCAGTTACCTGATCTTTACCCAATTGAGCATGCATTTCACATGTTGAAGACTAAACTTCAGACAGAAAGGCCCACAAACAAACAGCAACTGAAAGCCGCTGCAGTAAAGGCCCGGCAGAGCATTAAAAAAGAGGAAACCCAGCATCTGGTGATGTCCATGAGTTCAAGACTTCAGGCTGTCATTGCCAGCAAAGGGTTTTCAACCAAGTATTAGAAATGAACATTTTATTTCCAGTTATTTAATTTGTCCAATTACTTTTGAGCCCCTGAAATGAAGGGATTGTGTTAAAAAAAATGCTTTAGTTACCTCACATTTTTATGCAATCGTTTTGTTCACCCCACTGAATTAAAGTTGAAAGT
The DNA here is from genome assembly GCF_900747795.2 of Erpetoichthys calabaricus. NCBI lineage: Eukaryota > Metazoa > Chordata > Cladistia > Polypteriformes > Polypteridae > Erpetoichthys > Erpetoichthys calabaricus. The sequence goes on along the minus strand of NC_041400.2, from coordinate 69,404,325 downwards.
CTGTACTTCAACTGCATCTGAGTTGTTTCATTTAAAATTCATTGTGGTAATGTACAGAACCAAAATTAGAAAAAAGTTGTCTCTGTCCAAATATTTATGGACCTAACTGTATGTGTGTGTGTGTATATGTATGTATGTATGTATGTGTATATATGTATGTGTATATATATATATATATATATATATATATTTATGTGTGTGTGTGTGTATATGTACAGTATGTTGTTGTTGTTTTTGTGTCCTTTTTTGCCCACCCAGTTTTACTTATTTATTCTTCTTAAAATGTTTATTTCAATATTTTATTACATGCATTTAAATCTGGGACATGATTGATTCCGGTGCTTTCTACTTCAATGGAATATTATTTTAACATGCAAGTTCAGTATTATCTTTTAATCAATGTCAAAAAGAGCCTTGAACCAAAAACTCAATGGCAAATGGAAAGCCGTAAAGCCAGTTTTAGAACAATCTGAAACTGAATCATTGCTCGCATCAAGTGATAGTGATGATACAGTTTTGTGAATTGATCCTTTGACATTTAATTGGACAGTGAAATTGACACCTGTTAGATAGATTCAGGTTTCAGTAATATTTGTGTTTGGTGGAAGCTAGGTCTAAAGGTGTCTGTTGATCATAATTATCTGGACTGTTTACAATTTGTCAATGATGGTCTAAGCAGTGTCAAAAAAGTACATATGAGTACATCTGGAATTTAATACTTGCAGTCACGTCTCTGAGTGTCATGTAAATAAAAGACAGCCAAAGTAAACTAAAAAATAATCTGTGACAGAATCCTTAGAAATAGTTTCACCATGGGAAAAAAATTATAAACATAAACACCAAACAAAATAAATAATAATAATATATATACAATGTAATGGCTGACAATCTTGGATGTATTATAGTACTAAACAGAAATACCTACTGCACAGTTGTAAAAAATGTGCATTTTTCCTTACTAGAACTCCATGTCTTCCTTGGCTTTTATCATTTAATTTGATAAAGAGGTGATATTGGATGTCAACATCACTGCTTAAATTATAATGATGAATTTTTTTGCTTGATCCCAGTTACATTGGTTCTTTTAAGGGTGCCTGTTTTTCATGTGATATTATAACATGTTCATGTGTACAGCATACATTATACATATGTATTCTGGTTGATGGCTTAAACCAGGGCTATCCAATTACAAATTCTGCTGGGCCAGATTTCCAAGCCAAGAAATTTAGCTGGGACAGACATTTTCAACGGCCATTTAGCAGCAGGTAATGACACATTTTAAATCAACACAAATTAATTTATTTAAAAACAAGTAATATTTTTTCATTGTTTCCCTTTTAAATTGTGTCACATCTGACACAAGCACATCAAAAATTGTATAAAAAAACAACAAAATGCTATAACTCAACACAATCTGAGGTATTAGCAATCATTTTTTCTGTACTTTTGAAATAATAAAATAAACATTTTGCTCACATCTGACCCAGGCACATCTCAAAGTGCATAAATTCAAAAAAAAGTACGCAATATTAGCAATAACATTTGTTTCCCTTTTTAAATATGAGATTCTCTCTCGATTTAAAGAGGTGGTCATGACAGGCATAGAACGTAAACTATTTCATTCACATGGTTTTAACAATAGAATTACCAGAGTCTACGAAAAAACTCATAGATCCGGCCCACCTTAAAATCGTTCTCACCTCTCTTTTGTCTTTAAATGTGCCGATTAAGACAAGCAGCAAAAAGCCGGCTATTCCATCCCCCACCATCGCAAAACGTTCACTACGTTTTCCCAGCTCATGCCTTGTTTGATTATCTGGGAGTGACTGAAATGGAGTTTTAGAGTGGAAATAATAGATCATTATTTGGAACACACGCATTTCATGTGTTTTCCGTTTCTACAGTAATCTGTGTAAACACATTGTTAAAACAGAAACTTTTTCATATTTTAGTAATAAATGTTACAGAATGTAGGCATAAACTATAGAATGTGTGAAGCCTGACGGCCAAACATCAAATAAACACTTTCAAAAAAGGTTCAAGGTTGTAGCAGCACTTTCCATGGCGTAACGCTGAGATTTGCTGACTTGGAACACGGCAGCCCTGCCGCGCCGTAGAGACCCAAGTTCGATTCCCCGCTGGGGAGGAAGTGTTTTGTTTTTTCTTTGTAGCCTCAAACGGACATAAAATGTATAAATTGGTATGCACTGTAAATCGTTAAGTTTAAAATGTTGATCGCGGTTATTTCTGTTGATTAATTAATGCTTTTTTACTTAGAGTCAGAACAGGAGCTTATTCAGCATATTCAGCTTCTGATCTGACTCTAAGTAACAGCGCCAGTATAAATCACACCCAATCTGATGCTGTTCGTTTTCAAATAATATTGCATTACTTCGACGATGTTTTCTGATTGGTACTATTCGCATCATAAAATGATTTCTTCAAAATGTCACATATATTTGTTTTGAGATAATGAATAGAGCTGCAAATTACAGGTGCTTGTTCAGTGTAATAGGAACCATAGCACAGAGAGGTGTGCAACACAAGTACACATGTCGTAAATGTAGGAAGAGCGCTCCTTGGGTGAGGTATAGCGCGTCTTTATGTGAAAACAGCAGTGTCAGATGGGGAGTGTCTGATGATTGCATACAGTTCATCTGGAAAGTATTCACAGCGCATTACTTTTTCCACATTTTGTTATGTTACAGCCTTATTCCAAAATGGATTAAATTCATTTCTTTCCTCAGAATTCTACACACAACACCCCATAATGACAACATGAAAAAGTTTACTTGAGGTTTTTGCAAATTTATTAAAATTTAAAAAATTGAGAAAGCACATGTACATAAGTATTCACAGCCTTTGCCATGAAGCTCAAAATTGAGCTCAGGTGCATCCTATTTCCCCTGATCATCCTTGAGATGTTTCTGCAGCTTAATTGGAGTCCACCTGTGGTAAATTCAGTTGATTGGACATGATTTGGAAAGGCACACACCTGTCTATATAAGGTCCCACAGTTGACAGTTCATGTCAGAGCACAAACCAAGCATGAAGTCAAAGGAATTGTCTGTAGACCTCCGAGACAGGATTGTCTCGAGGCACAAATCTTTGGAAGGTTACAGAACAATTTCTGCTGCTTTGAAGGTCCCAATGAGCACAGTGGCCTCCATCAGTCGTAAGTGGAAGAAGTTCAAAACCACCAGGACTCTTCCTAGAGCTGGCCGGCCATCTAAACTGAGCGATCGGGGGAGAAGGGCCTTAGTCAGGGAGGTGACCAAGAACCCGATGGTCACTCTGTCAGAGCTCCAGAGGTCCTCTGTGGAGAGAGGAGAACCTTCCATAAGGACAACCATCTCTGCAGCAATCCACAAATCAGGCCTGTATGGTAGAGTGACCAGACGGAAGCCACTCCTTAGTAAAAGGCACATGGCAGCCCGCCTGGAGTTTGCCAAAAAGCACCTGAAGGACTCTCAGACCATGAGAAAGAAAATTCTCTGGTCTGATGAGACAAAGATTGAACTCTTTGGTGTGAATGCCAGGCGTCACGTTTGGAGGAAACCTGGCACCATCCCTACAGTGAAGCATGGTGGTGGCAGCATCATGCTGTGGGGATGTTTTTCAGCGGCAGGAACTGGGAGACTAGTCAGGATAAAGGGAAAGATGACTGCAGAAATGTACAGAGACATCCTGGATGAAAACCTGCTCCAGAGCGCTCTTGACCTCAGACTGGGGCGACGGTTCATCTTTCAGCAGGACAACGACCCTAAGCACACAGCCAAGATATCAAAGGAGTGGCTTCAGGACAACTCTGTGAATGTCCTTGAGTGGCCCAGCCAGAGCCCAGACTTGAATCCGATTGAACATCTCTGGAGAGATCTTAAAATGGCTGCGCACCGACACTTCCCATCCAACCTGATGGAGCTTGAGAGGTGCTGCAAAGAGGAATGGGCGAAACTGGCTAAGGATAGGTGTGCCAAGCTTGTGGCATCATATTCAAAAAGACTTGAGGCTGTAATTGCTGCCAAAGGTGCATCGACAAAATATTGAGCAAAGGCTGTGAAAACTTATGTACATGTGATTTCTCAGTTTTTTTATTTTTAGTAAATTTACAAAAACCTCAAGTAAACTTTTTTCACGTTGTCATTATGGGGTGTTGTGTGTAGAATTCTGAGGAAAAAAATGAATTTAATCCATTTTGGAATAAGGCTGTAACATAACAAAATGTGGAAAAAGTGATGCGCTGCGAATACTTTCCGGATGCAGTGTATATGATGGGCAGAGGAATTTCAAATGTTTTGCATGCCTACCTTTTGTTCTGATGACTGGTGATGATCTCCACCTCTGGCGTCATTTTCGCCCTGACTCCCTTGCACCCAGTGCGGGATATAAAGCAGCCTTTATGCGACTTGGATATGCAAGGGGAGACCGTACCAACACATATGTTACTGGCACATACATGCAACAGTAAAAAGATGGGCTTTTGCATCTTTTACAGTACAATAGTTTAAAGTTTCAAAGATTTTATTCGCCACTGGCAAACTAATTAGAAATGATTATCGGTAAACCTATTTTTGGTCGCATTTGTGATAATTTTAGTTGTAGTCTGGAGACCTGGCGAAACCATGGCCTGGGTGACTTGGAGGTTGCTTCTGGGCCACATTTAGCCCGTAGCCTGAATTAAACGCTTAACCCCATTGCATTAATCTGTTCCACAATTTTACAGTAATTCATAATTTGCTCCCCATGGGGACCAAAATGTTGCAATTGACAAATTTCAGTAATGAAGCACCTAAATACTTTTAAACTTGTTTATTTGGTAAAAGACAAAAGATGAGTCCAAAGTAATGGTGAGGCAAAAAACTTTGAATCTCAGTTTAGTGTTATTGTTAAGAATTACCGGCAATCTTCAATAGTGAATATATTAATTCCATGGTACTGTTCAATTTACTGTTTTAATCTGTTACTTACTTTGCTTATTTTTCATAGAGACATTACCCTGCGGCAAAAAGCAATAGAAGAAATTTTGTCATCAGAATCTAGTATCTTTCCTCCTCTTCAGGCTCTTCTCCACAAACTACCAGACCTAGAAAGGGGTATCTGTAGCATTTATCATAAAAAGGTAAGAAACCAAAAGAAAAAACACTACAAAACACTGTTACAAATGACTTTGTTTAAAATCAACATTTCTTTAAAAAAAAAGATTTCTTAACCACTTTATTCTCCTGAGAATGTAGTCTAAGAATTCATTAAAGGCTGTAAAGGGCAGCGTCACATGAGACTAAATTCAGATTTGTGTTGTCATTCTTCTTGGTAACAGGATGTTATATACAGTGGTGTGAAAAACTATTTGCCCCTTTCCTGATTTCTTATTCTTTTGCATGTTTGTCACACAAAATGTTTCTGATCATCAAACACATTTAACCATTAGTCAAATATAACACAAGTAAATACAAAATGCAGTTTGTAAATGGTGGTTTTTATTATTTAGGGAGAAAAAAAAATCCAAACCTACATGGCCCTGTGTGAAAAAGTAATTGCCCCCTGAACCTAATAACTGGTTGGGCCACCCTTAGCAGCAATAACTGCAATCAAGCGTTTGCGATAACTTGCAATGAGTCTTTTACAGCGCTCTGGAGGAATTTTGGCCCACTCATCTTTGCAAAATTGTTGTAATTCAGCTTTATTTGAGGGTTTTCTAGCATGAACCTCCTTTTTAAGGTCATGCCATAGCATCTCAATTGGATTCAGGTCAGGACTTTGACTAGGCCACTCCAAAGTCTTCATTTTGTTTTTCTTCAGCCATTCAGAGGTGGATTTGCTGGTGTGTTTTGGGTCATTGTCCTGTTGCAGCACCCAAGATCGCTTCAGCTTGAGTTGACGAACAGATGGCCGGACATTCTCCTTCAGGATTTTTTGGTAGACAGTAGAATTCATGGTTCCATCTATCACAGCAAGCCTTCCAGGTCCAGAAGCAGCAAAACAACCCCAGACCATCACACTACCACCACCATATTTTACTGTTGATATGATGTTCTTTTTCTGAAATGCTGTGTTCCTTTTACGCCAGATGTAACGGGACATTTGCCTTCCAAAAAGTTCAACTTTTGACTCATCAGTCCACAAGGTATTTTCCCAAAAGTCTTGGCAATCATTGAGATGTTTCTTAGCAAAATTGAGACAAGCCCTAATGTTCTTTTTGCTTAACAGTGGTTTGCGTCTTGGAAATCTGCCATGCAGGCCATTTTTGCCCAGTCTCTTTCTTATGGTGGAGTCGTGAACACTGACCTTAATTGAGGCAAGTGAGGCCTGCAGTTCTTTAGACGTTGTCCTGGGGTCTTTTGTGACCTCTCGGATGAGTCGTCTCTGCGCTCTTGGGGTAATTTTGGTCGGCCGGCCACTCCTGGGAAGGTTCACCACTGTTCCATGTTTTTGCCATTTGTGGATAATGGCTCTCACTGTGGTTCGCTGGAGTCCCAAAGCTTTAGAAATGGCTTTATAACCTTTACCAGACTGATAGATCTCAATTACTTCTGTTCTCATTTGTTCCTGAATTTCTTTGGATCTTGGCATGATGTCTATCTTTTGAGGTGCTTTTGGTCTACTTCTCTGTGTCAGGCAGCTCCTATTTAAGTGATTTCTTGATTGAAACAGGTGTGGCAGTAATCAGGCCTGGGGGTGGCTACGGAAATTGAACTCAGGTGTGATACACCACAGTTAGGTTGTTTTTTAACGAGGGGGCAATTACTTTTTCACACAGGGCCATGTAGGTTTGGATTTTTTTTTCTCCCTAAATAATAAACACCATCATTTAAAAACTGCATTTTGTGTTTACTTGTGTTATATTTGACTAATGGTTAAATGTGTTTGATGATCAGAAACATTTTGTGTGACAAACATGCGAAAGAATAAGAAATCAGGAAGGGGGCAAATAGTTTTTCACACCACTGTAGTTCTTTCTTTTCCATTAAAGGCTTAGCAGTATTATTTCCCCCTTCAAGATGAACAAAGAAAAGAGGAATGAGTAAAATCAATGTAAAACACATATGGTCAAAACAAAAAAAAAAACAAGCAAACAAAACAATCTTTTATTGTACAAACTTCAAATTACTTTTTGCCATTTCTTAATTACATTTTGGACTGTGGAAAATGTTATCTGGAAGATCTTTTACATTTTTTATAGATTTTACCTGATTGCATAAGCTGCTCAACTGCTGCAGTTGCACTTTGTTTTATTTTGGTTTTGCCTTCTAATCCTCTCCAAATGGACAGCTTCTACACCGCATACAACATGTACAACATTATGTATGCTACAATGGGAAGAAGTACATGCAGCCAAACCATTGGCTGTTTTAAAGTGGCTGTGGGAAGCCGTAAGAGAGCATGCTTGGAGGAAGTGACTCCAGGAAGTACTGCATTTGTGGTGGAGGGAAGAAGCTGGATTGCTTGCAAAACAATTTATGAGAAAAGAAGAATGAGGGCTGCAAACTTAAAAGTGCATTAACAAAAGAAAAAGAACAATAGTAAACTTGGCACAGAGTTTAGGAAAATCAAAGGTTTCTTTTTGAAAGGGGAAGAATTCACTTCTAATCTCCCTTGCAAAGAGATTTAAAGCAATTCATGAAAGTGGTTGGTTTAAACCGTATTTATTCTTTGAGATGTTTTTGGTGATACTGGCCTCTGCACTTTTTAGTCCCTGGGACTCAGCTGTGCTATTCCTTCCTCTTTTCCTTCATTCAACTTCAGTCCTTTAAGCCTGTAATATCCCACTATTATCACTGCTTCCCTTATATCCCTTTGTTAAAATTTTCAATCTAGTGCCCTTAAACCCAAAACCAGTAGAAACTTTATATGTATTATGATCTCCTACCACAATGAAGCGCAAAAAGTAGAGCAGGCTTTTAATAAAACAACACAAAAGGCCAGACTTACCCTTAATTATGATCTGCGCCTGCCAGAAAGGCCTGACCCCAGGCTCCCTAGCCCCAAACTCAACAAGCAAGCTTTCTGGCCTACACAGGCATAAAATTGGGATAAAACTTTAAAGGTTCAAAACGTACATCAATATCAAAAGAGTGGGAAAAACAGTAAAACCCTCTGGGCAATGAAAACAAACAAAAAAAGAATGCATGAAGAAAAGAGCAAAAAGAAGTCTAAATCCAGAATATCCAATTTAAATACAAAAATTAAGAAATGGAATTCAAATACTCTATGCTGAAGCTGTTGTTCCTTCTTCAGATAGTACCCCAACTGCCTAATTAGGTGGCCCTGCCTCTTTAGGTTCCATAAACAGGGCAGTGCACATAACAAAAACATGCTACAGTATGCATATTAACATAACAGAAAATTAACAACATTTTTGAACAATACAAAGAAAATCATAATGATAAATAAAGATAATATGAAACCAAAATCAGAATTAATTACAAAATGTGAAAGCTTATATTTAAATAACAACAGAAAGATCAAATGAACAGGGCATAAACTTGAGCCATTACAGAAACTCTGCCGGTGTATAACAATAATAACAATATGCAGGATTGCATGAACCCTCCCTCTGCTCATTTACTTTGTTTGGCAAAGTGATCTTCCTATATCTTGTCCACTTTCAAGGTTCTCCATTTCCAAAGCAATTGTCAGTCCAGCCAGTAACCTCAATCTTCAAAATCTCCAGTTCCGATTAATACAGCTTTTGCAAATCAGTCTTTTGTTTTTTTGTTTGTTTGTCTTTTCTCTGTCCTTTATTTACCTTATTTGGTCTGCCTTATCAGAGACACCATTGATCTTGAACTGAACTGCTACTTGATAAATTATGCTATGGGAATTTTCAGGGTTACTTCTCACTTCGGTGTGTTCATGTGAATTTCTAGTGTGTGATTTGGGAGAAACATGAGGTTGATTTTCTGAGTAATAAAGGAAGTAAATTATGCAAAGGGAACACCTAGATTGTGTCTTAATTCAGCAAAGCTAAAAACAGGCCCTGTAAGTCCTAAAGTTTGTAATTTCTTGTTAGTGTTTGTAGAATTTCTTTTTACTAAGATTAAGTAATTATTTCTCACACAATATTTAACTCATTGAAGTAGTTCATTAATGACACATTAGAAGAAGTTTAATTGATAATTATTTGCAAGTATCATGTTAAAAAATGAAACCAAATAATTGTGTTTAAACAATATCTCCTTAAGGTAGAATATCCATGTTAGAATAAAAAGGCAACAGTGTCTTTTTCTAATTTTTTACAATTTTACATTAATTTATTTGTAAAAGGAAGTGGTACAATTGGCATAGTGCCACATTAACACAGTTTTTAACTGTTTTAGATTTTGTCACTTTGTTTGAAAAAAAGAAGATGCAGAGGCTGCTGAATAGCAAACAGTATTTCATTTTGTTATTTATATAGATTTGTGGGTTTGTTAACATGATTTAAAATTACCTAGTATTATAAGGAACAGCAATTTCTGATAGGAAGGAAAATCCTGTTTCTGTTAAGTTATGCATCTTCAAGTGCAATGCTGTCTGGAAATTAATTTTGTGTATATTTTCATTTGAGGAAATTAAAATTAAACTTTTATTCTCAAAACATACAATACAATGCAGTATGTTATGCTGTCTTGTATATACAATAAAAGACACTAAGTTAGTGGACAGCTTTAAGCATTTTTTTAAACTTGTGATGATCAAGTAGATTTTAAATGTATGGTTTTATTCTGTCCTTGAACCCCAAAATATGTTAAGCTGGGATGGTAGTGTGGACAGATGGTTTTATTCTATATATAAAGCCATAGTTTCAACACCAGAATTTACAATAACTCTTAACAGAGCATGTTTGGGGATAACTTCTAATCTGTTTCAAATATAATTACACTTAGAAAGGAGGTGAACCATTTCAGCAAACTGAAATTAAGAGGTGATTAGATTGAAGTGTTTTAAATAATGAAGATAATTATTACAGTGGATCCCAAATGTTACTTTGCAATGAATTCTTCAGCAAGGTCATAAGGCACAGATGGACATTTTGCACAAATATTAGAAAGATTTTCTTCACACACAGAACCATAGATGCATGGAGTAATTACTACATAGTGTGGGAAAGGAAGGATTTTAGGAGCCTTCAAATGTTATTTTTGGAAAAATTGGGTGTACGTTCACCCTTGCAAGCTTATTGGGCTGAATGGGCTGTTCTCTCCAAAATTGGTCAAATGTTCATAAAATAAGTATGTCTATAACAGATTTTGTCAGTAAAATGTATTGCCACCTTGGTGTTTGTAAAATGTCCCCACTGGGTTTTGTTTTTCAGTGTAACACACAGGAATTCTTCCTTGTAATCAGTGCCTTGTGTCGCATAGAAGTGGAACTTCGATCTCTTATGCCAGCTACTCAGTCTCAGGTGCAATCTAACCTAATTAAAGACCTCATTCTGGATATCCCCAAGTTATTAGTTCCTGCGCATGACTTCCTAGCCACCATAAATGAAAAGGCTGCAAAGTAAGTGTGCTTTTGACAAACTGCTTACCTTATTCTTTTGTATGATGCTGATAAGTGATTACATTTTTTATATGTAAGTGATTGTTTTTATGTATAAAAATACATCATAACATTTCCTTCTATTTCAGTGTTGCAAGCAAATGTCTGTGGTTATCAATTAAATTCTGCAGTAGTGGTATTGGGTATTGTTTCTAAACAGAGAAAATAGAATATTTGAATGTATTGGAACAGTAGTTTAGTTTAATTGCACATTCATTTTTCTTTGATATTGAAATTAGTTTTTGTACTAGACAATAATAGATTGTGGTCTCACAAAGAGTATAATTTTCTGCTACTGTAGATTTCCCTGTTTTAGGGGCATATTCTGTAAAAGAAGACTACATTTATGATAGTTGTAAAATGAAAGGTTGAAGCTTCATTACTACAATGGACTAGAGCATGTGGCATATGGCATACCACATATTAATTTGTGTTGTTATCGTAGTGTAGTGGATTGCACTGTAGCCTGTTGTGTATTCTCCCTTTGTTTTAATGAACTTTCCTCTGAGTACTCCAGTTTTTCTCCCAGATATCCAGAATTGTGCTGTTTAGGTTAATTTAAAATTCTAAACTGGCCCCAGTGTAAGTGTTTGAGCCCTGTGATTGACTGGTCCCCTGACCATGGCTTTTTGCATGTTTTGCACCCAGTCCTGTCAGGATAAGCTCTGTTCCCAGTTACCCTGAATTTGATTAAACAGGTTAAATGTAGGGGCATTCCGACAACACCTTTGATGACATTATACTGGACCTCCAACAAGCAGTTATATATATAGTATAGTTACTGACCTTTATACTTCTGCCATCCATATTTTTATTTTAAATTTGGTATAATTTGTTAATATTGGATAAATACATGTAAAAATGGGAGGGATTACAGAAGCCAAAGGGAGAATAATTATTAGTGCATAGCTGTCTGATTAAATTATGGTCAAAGAATCACTTTTTTGATGTTAATGCAAGAGAAAAAAAAAAGTAAAGGTTGGAAACATGCACTGATATAGCGTATTTCAGCACCCACCACACGACGAACGGCCTGGATTGGGACCCGAGTGTAGCAGTGCAACTGGTGACAACTCAGCACCACACTGGAATAGTGTGAGTATTTTTTTTTACAGTGGCTGGAGTGCCAATCCTGCCACAAACCTCCAAGTTTTCCCTGTAAGCAGGGCTGGATGCAAGTTAACGTCATGTCCAAGACAAAGCAATTGCAGGTTGAGGGCCTTGCTCAAGGGCCCAACAGAGTAGAGTCACTTCTGGTGTTTGTGGGATTTAAACCGTCAACCTTCCGTTTACTGATGCAGATTCCTAGCCTCCGTGACATTAAATATAATTTTGAAAGTGTTACAGATCTTTTACATTTTTCGTAATTCTCTTTGAGAAAGAAGCTGATATTATTAGTAAATTGTCTGTATGGTTCACAGTACAGGAGTTAACCTTGTCAATACTCTTGAACTCATCAGTAACTGAGATGCACATATTTAAAGGTCAGTTACTCAGGATGAACACCATAATAGCCAGTCCATCACATTGCACCAGAAGACCCATATACTTTACATCTATGGTTTGCACTTATTTATCATTCAGGGAAGATCGCTTTAAGTTGCTTGCAAGATGTTCAGAGATCCTCTGGATGCAAATATCAATGTCCTCCTTACAACTAATTTCCAGAGTCAATGATCTAGTTTCCAATACATTCTTCTGAAGAATGTACTGTAATGTTGTAATGAAGTTTTCATCCCCTAATAGGGCAGCAGTGTGGCCAGAAAATGTGGATCTCCTTGTGTTTCTGAGGTATATTCTTCTTGAATGTTTACCTAACAATTCTGCCTTTACACATACCATTTCCTGGGGATTTACTTTGTCTTACCTTTTCTATTTTGTGTTAGGGTGAGGGTTTTTCCTTCTCTAGCTTTGAAACATACTGCCTGCATTTTGGCTACATTCAAAAGGCAGGTCATGCTGTATAATTGGCATTATTTAATATGCACATGTAAAGAAAAAGGGGCAATACAGGCTGAATCTTTTTTTTGTGATTACCATGTATAAACATATTAAGAAGGCATTATTGTGTACCATTTTTTTTAGGGTTGGTGATAAAACTGAGCTGTTTGTAGACCTGAAAGATTTTCCCGCCATCAGGCAAAGGAAAGCTGAGATACAAGATGCTATTTCTGATATTCTAGAGCACCGAAGACAGATCTGTTTGGTCCTAAAAAATCCTTCCTTCAATTATGTGACTGTATCTGGACAAGAGGTATAAACACTCAAAAAGGTTATTTTACTTTTGTCTAAAATCTTCCATCATATTTATTTCACTCTAATGTCAAAGGTTCTCATATACAGTAGAACTCCTTTAGTTCTCCTGTTTTCCTACTTTGGCACTAACTCTCCTAAGAATAAAAAAATTAGGCCTTTAATATTTAGCTGACCTGTCTTTTGTATTTGCCAAAGAACTTGGCCAGTGTCAAGAAATGACAAGTAAATGTATCATCTTGACCTAATATCATTTAGTGGTTTCATCAGATACCATTGGGGAACAAAACAAACCTACATCTGCCACCTGCTCAAATCCACAAAGATTCAGGAACATTCACTAAGGTTTTTCATCTGTCTTACATCCATCAGTCTTGTCTGGCTCATCAAGCCACTTCTGGACTTCAAGTTTCATTAAAAAGTTATACAGAATTCTCTGCTTATTTTATGCTGGAAATGGGGTATTTCGTTATTTTTTCAGATCAGTGAAATGAAAATAAAAATCAGAAATGCATTTGTTAAAGGCAAGAAAAGTATGCTCTCTCATTAACATTTGTAAGCTATTTTCTAATACATAAATCTGTTTGTGATCAGTTCTTTATTGAATCGAACGAATATAAGAAACAGTTATAACTGATTTTGTATTCAGTATAATAGAAAAGGAGAAAAAGCCAACAGTATTCTTCACCCACTCTAGCACTGTAATTAGAAATTAAACAAAGCTAAAAAACTTAAAGAATACATGTCGGGATGAACAAGGAAGGGGATAAAAACTAAAACTGAAGGACAGCAAAACTAAAATACTGAGAAAAGAGAATTAAGTAAAAAAAAAAAAATACAAATGGCTTGTCTAATCTCCTGTATCACTAACCACTAGCCACCTGGCTCAAACCAAATACACAGCTGACACCACTTCTTTATACTGGAGCTGGACTTTCAAAATAAAGCTAAGATTTCCAGCAAGAGGTCAAAATCAAGATGGTTGCCAAGGAGAAATGTTTCTGTTGTATAAAAAATAGAGAGTGCAGAGAGGATCTAGTGAGGAATAGTGGCGGGGGGATATCAATAGATAGGATTGAAAACATAGAATTAGAGACAAAATGCCAAAAAGATGGAAGAGGAGAATAGTTCCAACACATGCAAAGGAAAGTAGCAGGAATATTTAGGGAGCAAAAACTGCAGAAGAGGTTGGCGTAAGATATAGGTGATTCATAAATTTAAACTGTATATGCAGATGATAAGGATTTTTGGAAGTAGTTTGTCAGGTACATGCCAATTTGCCACACTTAAAGGGGCAGGATGATGTCTAGTACAACCCTCTCATACCACCTCTGCAACAGGTGAGAGCCATCTAGGGGAATGCTGCTGTATGTGGCACACCACTACGTAAAGTATGGTGATTGTGCACACCAAAGTAATCTTGCAAATTAGGGCAAGTTATAGATCAGGTATCATTGTAAGGAAATTAATGAGTTCTCCAAACAAGCTTGTGAACCCAAAGACATATTAAAAATTCAGGAAAAAGGCAGCCAAAAGGGCACAGAAAAAAGGAAATCCAAAGAGTCCAAAGCCAAGCAAGAGATGAAAAGTTTTAACAGGAACAAATCACTAGACAAAGTTTGAAATCCAAAAGGAAGATCAAGGAAGTCTGAGAAACTGATAAACTAAGGGGAATTTTAAATGGGCATATGCAAAGATAAGAAATGTAAAGTGAATGTCATTTGCGAAAGCAAAGGCCAGACCCTTGCTTCACATGGAATAACATACAAAGCAGCAACAGTCTATATATGTGGAGAGCTGAAACAGAAAAATATAAAAGGAAGAGAGGATAACAGATCTCAGCATACTCTGAGAACTGACCTTGGAGCTGGGGAGGGGTTAGGGGTTTTGTGACTGGGGGAACATTCCACGTCCCTAGTAAACAGATGTATCAGGAAGTGTGCCAGTTCCCTGATATGCTCAAGACAGAATATAGATGGAACATCCTCATATTTAAAGACTTTCCTTATAAAAACTGGACTTACTGGTGTGCCAACTTGGAAAGCAGTTTTGATACTTCTCAAGAGTATATCACATCCCATGGGCAAAATAAATAAAACAAATATTTTTGTTTCACTTAAGTTTCAGAGATGTAAAGGGAACAACAAAAAAGAGGTTAGAGGGAGACTAAATTGATCTCAATAGGAAAGGCAAGTATGAAAATTGTACCCTCAGTCCAAACGAGCACTTTCTAAGGAGAATTGCTCAATAGAATGTTTTTTTAAATATTGACAGGAGGGGAGGGAAGGGGAGAACATAGTAGTTACACATCTAAAAAATTAAGCTAGGGGAGTTGGCCTTATCAATTGCAGGGGATGGACGCCTAAGATAGTGCCCTCCTGGCAGCATTGTTTATTTCCATTTTTTTACTATTAACTTGAGATATTCTGCACGTCATTAAATTAACTAGAACTATTCCCAAATGATACTTAAAACATGAAAGTGAAAACACTTAAAGACCAGCTGAAGTCTACCGTTAGCCTCAAGTTCACTGTCAAGTTCACAATACATCATGTGGATGTAGATTGAGGATAAGGAGAATGACAAAGACCCCAATCAGCTGGGATCTCCTGGTGAAACATTAATTTTGGTCCTCAGTGTGAAGTGAAGCTAGCAGTAAAAATGTGCCACTTTCAAGCTATTTGGCCATGTCTCCATCAGCAGTCATTAAACTTCAGCAGTTTGGATACAAACTGGTTACATTACATCATCAGCACAGTAGGGAAGATGGCAAGGGCATGAGTGTGGCTACTTAGCTGAAGGTATTGATAGTTAAATTTGCACTGGATATGCATAGTAGAATAGACCAACTGAGTCTGGATATGAAGGATCTGGAGGTACGTTTAAGTAAAATTAGAATGTGGAGATAGCAACAGTTATGCAGTAATGTTAAAATATAAGTACTAACATGTCTAAATAAACTAAGCAGACAGTGAGGTGGAAAATGAGAGAAACGATAAAGCCAATTTAGATGACTTTTCAATTTAGATTTTTTTTGGTGACTAGGGCGCTTCGCTCGCCAACCCCTCCTCCCCCACCTGCGCTTTGCGCCATTGTGAAAAGGAGGGCTGACCGTACTCCAAGGAGACACGTCCACTCCTCTGAAACCAAGCTTAAATGGTGATACAATGGGAAACAAAAACATGTTTTTTTAACTCCTCTTTGCTCAATCAGCTCTTGACTTGCTACTGCTGTTTTGCGCGTGATCTGCACTTAGCTCGCTTACCCCTTCCCTCTCCTCTGCCAGTGCTACGCGCTGCCATGCCATCTGATCTGAACTTTGCTCACAGACCAATTCCCCCCCAGTTGTGAAGAGTGTGGTTGAATGCACTCCGAGGTGACACAATCGCTCCTCTGAAACCCCTCTTAAACGGTGATACAATAAGAAACAAGTAACAGTTGATTTTTTTTTTTAACCTCCTCTTTGCTTGATAAGCTACTGGCTTGCTGCTGCATTCATTCTGTGTGATTGGCATTTCGGGTGGCGCTGCGAACATTTAAAAGCCTGTACAGCACCTGTCCTTTTGTCCTCAAACACTATGCAATCTCTTTTCGCTTGTCCGTTATTTCACCGAGTAATATTTTCCATTTGTGCTATTGTGATCTTTTCACTCATTTTTTTGAGACTTTTGAATTTTCCTACTTCCATTATCTCTAACCTGCTCTGCATGTGTATCACAGGACTTGCTTACAAAGGTTGAAATTATGACATGACATGCCTGTCTCATGGGATGTGAAAATGTCTCTCTTCAAAAGTGTCCGTCTCTCTTCAAAAGATCACGTCTCGTCACCGGAAAAAAAGTCTCGTCCCAAGATTTTTTATATAATAGAGAGATGTCATAAGACTCAAGGGGAAAGTTAAAAAGTATCCTGGAAATTTGTTTTCTGAAGGGGTAGAGTAAAGGGATTTAATTATGTTAACAAGTCCACCAAATGCCCATCAAATTTATGAAATGATTTCTTTTGCATCAGGCAACAGATGGCAGGTAGATGAAATAAAGTTAATGCTACTTTCTTAATATGCAGAGGAAAGTAGATATTTTTCTGTACTTTGAATAAAACCAGGCTGACTGACTGACTATAGATGCAGATCAATTGGGGAAGTCAAGTGGAAATTTGAACAATCAGAAGGTACCCTAACCTGTTTTAGTCAAAGACTAATTAAGACCAGGTTAATTAAGTGATTCATGTATTAGTAGGAAATGACAGTATTCGCATCCAGCAAAGCAGGATAGATAACTCGACTCATAAAATCAAAATTAAGTTTCAGAAAGGATGAAATCAGTGACACTGGATCTACCCACACCCAAAAACTCCAAAGCATCTCTTAAATTCAGTCATTGAGAGAGATAACAACAATTAGGTTTCTTCGTCAGTAAGCTTAGAGAGGACCGTTACTTTTTGGAAAATAAACTAAGGGAAAGTGTGATTTTGCGGAAAATAATTCTCAATGAACAGAAAGTTTGTCAGCTTCAGTAGGTTTATTGGAAGGTATTTCTGATTTGGTTTTAATGAAAGTTACATCTTTTAATAATTTTTTCTTTTTTATCAAAAGTTAAACATTTTTAAATAATAAAGACTCTTAAATATTCAAAATAATCTAATATGCTTTAGGGTGTGGGTTGCTTCTAGTTATCTTTGCGTCCAATTTTTTAAATTAAGATCAATGTTGTCTTTAACTGTACTTGCAGTATTTATGTTTTAGGAGATTGAATAAGATTTTTAAAAAATGCATGCGTACATTATGTTGTTTCTTATTATGCATTAAAAGTCAAATATAATTCTGTTACTATTGTTTGGCACTATAAAGTAAAACAATTTTAGGTAAACTGAAACTAAATAAAATCACCATACCTATAGAATGAACTGGAAATAGACTTCACTTTCTTAAATATAGTAAAAAAAAAAAATCTAGAAATTTCATTTTGAAATACAGTACTTTTCAAAAGATATGATTAAAATGAACAGTTATACAAGTTCTGTAAATGTATTTTAACAAATAATATTTCATTGTGTGTGTTTATTTTAGATCAGTCACTGTTCCTTTTTTTTCATTTGTGTCTGAATGTTCATACTCCTGTTGTATTTAGATTTCTTTTTTATAACTCTTTGCTGTTTCTATTCACACTTCCTGGTTATCCTATGGGTTGGAAAGTTTCCAGAGCTGACTAATCGTCTCTCTCATTAATCTGATTTGTATTTGGTAGCTGTTGCTGCAAGTTCCTAAGTGTGTTTTCCAGATCAATCAATTTTGAAACATTGCTTCATTTGTAGAATATGTCAAGGCTGCCTCACATATTTAGCTTTATCCCTTTCTCTACAGAGCAAGCCAAAATAAGCGTCTGTTGTATGTTTTACTTTTCTAAAATGTTAGTGGATCTATCTAGGCCAGGGTTAGATTACTGACAATGATGTTCTGCAATGTTGCTGAAGTTCTGCTAAAAGCAGAATGATCTGATTTGAATAAAGCACTAATTAACTAATTAATTGATTGTTTAATTGACTGATTAGTTTTTCTTATTCTTCCTTTATAGTATCTTATTGAGGTGAAGAATTCCATGCTCTCACAGGTCCCAAACAGCTGGATCAAAGTCAGCAGGTCCGTGATTATTGTTTGTCCTTGGTCTGTTTCTGACTGTAGTAAATTTTAATCAGCACTAAGTTTCTTGCCAAAGTTTTGCATAAAATAACTATAGAATTTATAAAAAAATAAGCACAATTACAGAAACATGCAGTTGTGCTTGAAAGTTTGTGAACCCTTTAGAATTTTCTATATTTCTGCATCAATATGACCTAAAACATCATCAGATTTTCACTCAAGTCCTAAAAGTAGATAAAGAGAAACCAGTTGAACAATAGAGACGAAAATATTATACTTGGCCATTTATTTATTAAGGAAAATGATCGAATATAAAGGGTGCACAAACTTTCAAGCACAACTGTATGTACTAAATTCATTTATCACAGCTGGTCATATGTAAATTAGCAATATACTCTACCAAATTTGTAACCCCCTTTTTAAAGGTGAGGAAGAGGTTTCGGTGTTGGTGTCACTGCACAGATGTAAGGCTTTAAAGCTTATATCTTTTAGGGGAATATTTTCTCAGTAACAATAATACCACTTGTGCATTGAAAGGAAAAATTCTACAAAAGAAGTTCTGCTAAGCGGAATGAATTTTACAATACTGTGCAGCTTTCACTTACAAGCTGTTCATTACAGTTGGCTGAGCCATAAAGAGTTTGCAATAAATAGTAGAGCAGTTTTGCTAAGTTACCTTTTACAATAAATATGCTTGTAAGCTAATAATACTTAACTGTGACAACAAAATAATTTTATTGAACATTGAGTGTTATTTTTGTAAGCATTTAATGTATTTTATATAATATGTTAGACTTTGGAATTATTCATGAGATTAAATGCTATTATCTACCTTATAGGGCTTAGTCCTGGTAGTGACTTGAAGTGTAATAATAAACGTTAAGGTGTGAATCTAAGGTTAAAAAAAATAAAAAATAATAACTCTTGAATAAGCCATTATATCCTGGAAATTAGACCAACATATGGAAAAAATGATATCTGAAAAATACAAGCCCAAATTTGGTTGTGCAGATTTTGAGTACAATTTTTCAAGTGTTGAGCCTTCATCATGTATGTTGTTAATAGGTTATATATATTCATAAGTGTGCCTTTTCATAAAACAGAACTAATGATGATTATTTTCTATATTCTAATCTTCTTGTTTGGACTAATATATTAATATCACAATTAGATATTTACAAGTGTGAATTTACATTTGTTTACACTGTCCACAAGTACAGTGTTTGCTTTCATGTTTTCCACCAGATTTATACAGTACCCATTTAAAATCTGCTGATGTGAATGTATATGCAAAGTAGTGCTTGAAGTGGATATACATAAGCCAGGGTTGTCCAAATCCTGTCCTGGTGGGCCACAGTGGCTGCAGGTTTTCATTCTAAGTATCTTCTTAATTAGTGAGCAGTTTTTTTGCTGCTGATTAACTTGTTTTGTCTTGTTTTGCCTTTTAATTGATGTGACTCAGACCCCTTAGTTGTTTCTTTTTCTTTAATGAGCAGGAAAAAAATAATGAGACACAAAACAAGCCGCTACATGACCAGCTAACCTGAAAATAAAGAAAGTTGAAGGTCTCGGTCATGTTGATCTGTTCAGGTCACCAAAACATCTTGATGGAGGTCTTAGAAAAAGACAGAAAATCAACAGTCTGCTGTGGCAGAATGAGAGCAGCAACAAGTCATGATATTCAATAACGTCTTATGGCACTTAAGGCCTTTAGGTCGCCACTTCCACAATGGAGGCTTTGAACAAGGCCCATTTGGACTATATATCCCTAGCCTCCCCCTGGATGCAGGAAAAACTTTTTCAGAAGTTGGAGCTGAAAGTCTTCTGGAAAGGGGATATTTCCAGTCCGCCCTCAATACTTGCTTAGGCTTTCCAGGTATGTCCAGATGCCTCCCCCACCAGCTGACCCAACTCACCACCAGGTGGTGATCATTTGAGAGTTCTGCACCACACTTAACCCAAGTGTCAATGTGATCACATCTCTTTTTTTTCCTGTCTGGGACACGGCCCCATCTACAATTGTCCATCTACATATTTGTTAATGGTGCTATTCATGTGACCCATCAGTCACTTCTGCTTTGTCCTTCATTTGCATAGGGCACACTCTCAGCGTAGCACAGAGCATATAAGTTAGCATAATATTAATAAACATTGACAAATAAAAAAAATATATTGGCTAATTTTCTTTTTTTTCCTCTAGTGTAACCAGATTTCAATCAAATCCATCAAGGCATGTTTGAGATTTTGGGGCATTTAGTTTTTATATTGTGGGGGGTTTACCCCTAAATATTGATAAGCCAAAATATCCTTTCTTAGCAATTTATACTGACCTAGATGTACCACAATACCAATTTTCAGCTTTTTAACTAAACGAAAAATAAGACTTTTGTTGATTAGTGAAGTGGGGAAAACATTCATTCATTCAATTGGTTTAAAAAGCTAAAAAAAAGGCTGGTTAGAAGTAGCATTGTAGGATGTCATTCTGGGTTGTGTATCTGGATTCTTAGGGCAGGCATATAAAAACCAAAATAAGGTAAAATTTTATTTTTTCTAATTTATCATTGACTAGACAGATGACTCTTTTGTGTGAACTCTGCTCACCCTCACCTACCCATCTGTAACCACTGTCAGTAAGAAAAATAAAAAATACACAGGTACATATAATAATCCTTGTTCATTAAAAATTCTTTTGTTACTGAAGTGTAGGAATTTTGCAGGTGGTGATGTGCTTTTATCATTTGTATTTCTCAGTTAATGACACAGTGGAATCTTTTTAATTTTGATTAGTGTGTTAATTGTAATAAGTTTTCATTATTGCAATATTTGAATTAAAAATATTTTGCATATTTTTGGGGCAGTGAGCTTTGCCATGACAAATATTCATATTTTAGAAAACATCACTTTACTCACTGAGTAATAAGACTGAATTGCTGTGGTTTATTCAATTCAGTATGAAATGCTGTATTCATCTAACTTCAAATTCAATCAAATTCAGTTTTCAACAGCCTGGACTGCATCATTACATGATCTTAGAATAGCTACCATATTGTAATGCATACAGTACATTTATTACAGCATGTTCCTTTCATTTGAAACATATATAGCATTTTTTGCCTCCAGAACACCCTGGTTTATTTGACAAAATGCATAAAACAACATTATTTCTTATTCCACGTCAGTACTAATGGTGCATGGGGTGGGACGCATTTTAAATTTTTCAGGAACATGTTAAAAAGGATATAGATATGATGAAGCATTTACAAATATTCATCACTTTTCACCATGTATAACTGAAGTGAAAGTCATTTGACTTGCCAGGTGTACATTTTGGTCCTGTTTTTTTCTGGGATAATCCACCACAGGGTATAAATAATAATAATATTAATGCATTTTATTTATATAGCACCTTTCCTATGCTCATGGCTCTTCACAGAGTCTCATAAAGAAGCAGCAGGGATATGTAACATTTGGATACAAATGTTACCTGAATAGAAGACTAAAATAGATAGATACAAGTAATGCAAAAGCAACAAACAGAATAAAAGACAATAAACCAAAGTAAAATACTAAATTTAACACTAAAAGAAAAGCCTAGCAAATAACATAATTTGTGATATAACACACACTAGAGGTGGGCGGTATGACCAAAATTCTATATCACGGTATTTTTTCTAAATTCTGCCGGTTTCACGGTATTAGACGGTATTTTTTTCCCCATGCATGAGTGGATGTTAACCACATTTTCCACTGCAATTACTGCAGTAGACTGGTTAAGAATAACCTATTAGACTGTTACTAAGGGGCTCCGCCCCCTGCTCGCTTCACTCGCCAACCCCTGATGTTGGGTAATTACAAATAGCGTGATGTATGTATGAGATATAGCATAGTGTGAAGGTGTAGATGACGCACATAGTAAGAAAAGAATAAACTGCATGGTACAGTGTAAAGACTTTTGCTTCAATAACATTTTGTGTCATGGTGTTGACGACTAAACGTGTACCATTGCATAAACCTTGTTTAGTGTTAAGGTTTCTTAATAGCATGATTATTGTTCTGATTTTAAGGTTAAGATTGTGTTGTGGTAATCCGGCTGGGTTAATAGTGTTCAAATATTGTAAGGGGAAATTAAGATGGTTATTGTCGTCATCAGAGTCAACTGTCAGAGCTTAGAAAGAGCCGTGACTCTCCAGGAAGTAATGCAATGACTTGGTTATTTATGTGATCAACATTAATATTATTTGGACATAATATAGTCCGTTGTGTTAAAAGGGGTATTTGGTGTAATGAGATTGCTGTTCCAAATATCTCCGTAAGTAAGTCGTCGCAGATAAAGGCTTGAGGAATTGTAATAATATCTGTGTGAAGTTCATCTGTATTGGTGAGTGTCCCATCTCCCAGTTGTAATAACCAATTGTTATATTCTGGATTTGGACATCGCATGTTTTGTACCAACTGTATCTTTTGAAAGCAATGCCAATTGTCCGCGTATGTTAAGGTGGACTGAACAATAACGCTTTTTACTGTAGCGCAGATTTCAACATTTATATGGCAGTTGTATCGTAAACATGAATAAGGATTGTATGGTATGACCCAGCTATTGTCAATTGAACGACCTGGAATAATTTGCAATGACGTTTATCTTTTGCTTGTGCCGTTTGAGAGGCGCGTCGTTGTATGTCCAGCTCTCTCTTTTTGGAGCCTTGCCTGCTTGTTTTCCGGCATTTCAGACGCGCGTTGTAGACGTCTGCGTTCATTTATTTTGTCCCATCGCTCCCGTTTGTGTATCTCTGTGACTCGAGCTCTTTCCTTTTGAATCTGTGGCTGCTTCGCTTCAGCACTTTGAGACACGCGCTGCATGCGTCTACGTTCATTGTGTCTGTCCATCTGGGCTCGTTTCTGTGAGACATTTTGTCTTCTGTGGTTTCAGAAGCGCGTTGTAGGCGCCAACGTTTATTGTTTATTTTCATACGGGTTCGTGTTTGTGGTCCCGTTACTCGAGCCGTATCGTTTTGTACCCGTGATCGTGAATTCATGACTTTTTTGTTCTTTATCGTTAGTAATATGGATAAGTAATAAGTAGGATCGCACTCACTGTTCATATGGAGCCTTTTCTGTGGTTGTACGGTTAATAGTGCATCATTGTAATGAGATTCACCTATGCTGTATAGTTTGAACGTGTTCAGATGACGTATGTTTAATACGGACTGTTCGTTTCTTCGTATTATTACCCATCAGGTGTCGCGCCTGTATATGTATTGTAGTTCGGTGTCTTGTTGTTTATGTATGACGTCGTTTGTCGGCGTGCATTTTTTTAGAAGTGCGTGGAATGTGCTGTATAGTCTGTACGTTGATTTCAGATGCGAGTTGTAGGCGAATGCTTCTATCGTAGTATCTGCCATTTTCCGAAACACAAATCGCTTTCTGTAATATGTTAGGTGTGATGTGTGAACCTTTGAGGACTCTGTAGTCTGTCCTGTTTAACTGTGGTGTGGGGGTGTGAGTCCTCTTTTTCAGTTCTATCTCGGGCTTGATTTGTGAAGTTTTGTGGACTCCTTAGACTGTCCCGTTTCACTGTTAGGCGGGGATAATCTGATTCAAATATGTTGTGTTGTCCGTATGTGTGGGGTTTTGTGTATGATCTCGAGTGTTTGCTTTTGGTTGCTCTTCCGTTTTTGAGCCTCAATCTCGGGCTTGATGGGTGACCGTGTGTGGAGTCCGTAGTCTGTCCCGTTTCTCTTTGGGGCGTGTGTGTGACTCCTCTTTTTTGTGTGATATGGGCGCGTTGCCTCATTTCTTATTTCTGTTAGTTGAGGGGTGTTTTGTGTCTCATTTCTTATTTATGTTAGTGTGTGAAATCCGTAGTCTGTCCCGTTTCGTGTGCTATGGGCTTTGTGTGGCGCTTGCGTCTGACCAAGGTTATTATAGTTTTGCCTTTTTATATTAGTTTTTATTTCTATATTTTTTCTGACCTTACTTGGAAATTCAGTTTAGTTTTAGTTTTCCTTCATCATGTGTTTTTAGTTTTAGTTTAGTTTTTATTTCACAAAAACATTTCTATTTTATTTTTATATATATTAGTTTCAGTTTTAGTTTTAGTAATTATGGCATGGAGCGCCTAAGGAGTTAGTTTTGTGTCACAATCAGACAGAACTGTATACTTAACAGATTTGGATACGAATTTAACGTTAGTGGAAGCTTACTGCACTGCCTGGTTTACTATCTGGTTTTGTTTTTGTCTGATAAAAACAAGCATAATCAAAAGTAGACACTGAATATGAACAATTTTACGCAATTTTATAATTTTTAAAATATTTTCTCATGAAAATCACAGGGGCTTAGGAAGAACAGGGCTCTTAGACTTGGATGAGTGTGCAGACCCCACTTAGCTGCACCTAGGAAACAAAGTACAACAAGCATGTAGTGTCAAGGTTAGGGGCAGTGAGTCTTGAATAGACCACCATAAATGACAGTAAACCCATAATGAGCTGAGCAAGAGCAGGTAATAGGAGTACGGACAGGCATAAAACAACAGAGACAGCGTCTGAGATTAAGAACAACATATACATTATCTAAACCTGTTTATTCAGAGTAGGATCACAGGAAACCTGTAGCCTACCACAGCAGGTTTGGATGCAAAGCAGGAAAAATCCCCTGTATGCAATATATATGATAAGGCTGATGAAAAGAATATGGTATTTCAACTATCTATTTAGAGAGAGAGAGAAAAACATTGAAAAAAGGCAAACAAATATTTTAAAATATAATTCTGCTAATGGATTACTTTCATAATATTAGGTATTTTGAGTTGTGAATATGAACTAAAAAAGATAAATTAATAAATATGGAATAAATACAAAAACCCATTAGTATGTTTAGTTTTTCATCACTTGTCAGACTACCTTTGTTTGTATCGCTTTGTTGTTAAACAATGTTTTTAAAGCAAAAGTGATTGGTCAACAACAATATGCTGATCTTGTATGATGACCTAGTCAGTCTCTCAATCAGTGCCGTTTTATTTTCAAAAACCGGGAGTGCTCTCCCCTCGACTTTCTTGTATACTCAGATATGGGGATGGATATTTGAGGAGTAAACCGCAAGACAATGATTATATTTTTAAATTATCAACATTAAGAAACCATCAACAACAAATCAAATGAATAACATATTGAGCAATTATTATAAAAGTAAAGTTGAATAAATTGGACTCTGCAGCTGTATAGATAAAAAAAAAATCGAGTATGTGTTCAGGTGAAGTACCACTTCCGGGTGATCAATTTGGCCCAAAAGTTAATACAGATCTATAATTGTGGTGTAACAACCACATGCCGAATTTCATCCATCAATCTAGTTGTGTTTGAGTTATTGTGTTTACACAGAAACAGACATACACGCGTGCGCACACACACAATTCCAAAAAACAGTATTGTTGAACACTGGTTAGTCTATAACGTCAAGATTCATCAAAATATCGAGGTCGAATTTTTTCATGATTACTATACTTTAGTATATGAGAAAGTAAAAACGATTTCTCCTGTGCGAAGTGGCAGGTGAATTGCTGTCGACAAAAACCAGACACCTGAGAAATAAACTGAAACGTTACTCACTCGTGATTTTTCTGTCCATATAGTAAACGTTTTGATGACCAGCACATTCTGATTTCAGCCATTTGAATTACATCTTGACAAGCACAAGGAAAGGTGGCACGCAAATCGCTTTCTATTTCCCACGCACTTATTTCTTTACGCACCTGCACTCAGCTTGCTCTGTCACCGCAAATGCTGTGTGAACAGTCGCCCTCCATCACCAGCCGCCGTTCACTGGATGAAAATGTGCGGGCAGCTCGTGGTGGATGACTTTCTGTTTTAGAGTTAAAACTTACAAGGGCTAAAGACTAACGGCAAGAATAATCATTCAAAAACGAAAACTAAAAATATTTTAGTAAATTATTATTTTATTTCAGTTAGTCTTTCCAGCTACTTTAATAGTTTCGTTTAGTGTTAGTTTTTCATTTCAGTTTTGTTAATTATTTTATTTCAGTTTACGAAAATGTTTTTTTAATAATAGTTTCAGTTTTGATTTTAGTTTTCGTTAACTATAATAACCTTGCGTCTGACTCCTTGTTTTTGTGTGCTAGGGGCGCGTTGCCTCATTTTTTATTTCTGTTAGTGGGGGGGGGGGGCTTTGTGTGTCGTGGGTCTGAATCCTCCTTTTTGTGTACGTCCCGTTTCGTGTGCTATGTCCGTAGTCTGTCCCGTTTCGTGTGCAATGGGCTTTGTGTGGCGCTCGCGTCTGACTCCTTTTTTTTTTGTGTGCTAGGGGCGCGTTGCCTCATTTTTTATTTCTGTTAGTGGAGGGGGGCTTTGTGTGTCGTGGGTCTGAATCCTCTTTTTTGTGTGCGTACCGTTTCGTGTGCTATGTGGCGCTTGCGTCTGACTCCTTTGTTTTTGGTGTGCTAGGGGCGCGTTGCCTCATTTCTTATTTCTGTTAGTGGAGGGGGGCTTTGTGTGTCGTGGGTCTGAATCCTCTTTTTTGTGTGCGTCCCGCTTCGTGTGCTATGGGCTTCGTGTGGCGCTGTGTGCCATGGGTTTGTGTGTTGCCTGCGTCTGACTCCTTTTTTTTTGTGTGCTATGGGCGGGCGCCTCATTTCTTATTTTCCGTTGGTTGGAGGTGGGCTTTGTGTGGTGCCTGCGCACTACGTCTTTTGTGTCCACGGCTCAGGTCCCTGCGTCCATATCCGGTTTACCATTCTCGTTTAGTAATATGGATGAGAATTGTACATCGTACAAAAAGGCATTTTAATGTGCACACAAGTATTAATCCAGGTTTGCATGGCCCCATAAAGTGATAGTTTTCAAGGGGGTGGCACTAAAGAGAAGGAATCACATTGCATGACAGATGCAGTCAAAATATAGAACCTTTAATTGAACAAATTTTGCAAAAGCTTAAACTATGATTTTGACAACATATTTTCAACCATCCAAAGAGGCATTTAGACTTAGTAAAATATCCAGAGGTGTTTGTCAAAAGTTGGATTGCACTGAACACGTCTTAGAAAAGGAATAAATAGTAAATATTTTTTGTAAACCAACTACACTTTCTGTTAATGTTAACAATCTCTGTCCACTGACACTTTAAAGTGACTTTTTAAACAATTTTACCATCATTAAACTGCATAATATTTAAACTAATAAATAATAACAATAAAATACATAATAGTATTACTGATAGTTGCACCATTACTTCAAGGCTTCAAGCCCAGGTGCATTACACAGTATTCACCAAATTAAAATAAAAATAAAACAAGTGCAATCTTGGTGATGACATCTTACCAACTGTACCATCATTTAGGCAAACTGCATTAATATGGACCTTGCTTCAAGCTAAGCTATATACATAAATAATAAAAACTGCAACTTGCATTTATAATGCTGTTTGTGGTATAGCCCTATGGAAGCGCATTAGAGCCACTGTGAAGAAAAAAAAATATGGACACAGAAGGAAAAAACAAACTATATGTCAAGAATAAATTTGACATGTTGACTATGTCAAGATTAAAGTCGACATTTCCACTTTATTCTCAGTTTATTTTATAATTAAAGTAGAATGTTGTAAACTAAACTTCATCCTAAAATCAATGTTTAATTTACTAGATTTTATCAAACCCCATCACAAGTTAAGGCTGCAAATCAAATACTTTGTGTTAAGTGTTCCCCGACCCAGTCGTTAATCACTACGCTTGTTAAACTGACTTCCTCCTCACTAAGAGCAGGCGCCTGCAGCAATCACCGCACAGAATCCATCCACTTCATGATGTTCCTGCTCTCTACCAAAACCCCAGTTCCTATCTTTCCTTTTTCTTTCTCCACATTACCAATCACCACACGATAAATGTCTTTGTGAAATTAAAACTAGTTATTAACTTAGCCGACGGAGTGTTCAGAACTTTAAAAATATCTTCGTTATACATGTTTAATTATGCCATCCATTCAGAGTTGCGCCCATCTCTGAACGAGTCGCCAGCACATCGCAGGATGAATACAAGCAAAACATACACTAGCAAGTACAAAAACAAGTACAACTTGGCTTGCAGTATTATCCAGTAGTATAGAAACAGTATTTACACATCTGACCTTTTAAAACTAAAGTATCTCCAGGTGACGGACATGACTCCTTTTTTTCGGCAAAAGTTCTTCTTTTCATCATGTTCAACTTTACTTTTAGTTCAGTTTCGGAATGCTCTCTGTCCATTTTCACCGCGCGGCATACCTATGCTACAGCCCACTATTTGGTGGTGTAGCAGTGAAAAAGAGCCCTAGTGCAACAAATCTGTGTTTAGCGGTGTAGCAGTGAAAAAGGTCCCCACTTGAACAGTTTCCTGCTGCGCCACGTTCCGAACGTCGTTTAGGCAATTTAAACCGGTGTTGCGGTATAAGAAAAATCCATATCATAAAAAAAAATAAAAAACGGTTTTCGGTATGAACCGGTATACCGCCCAGCACTAACACACACACACAAATTATACTGAGCACCTGGCCAGAGAGAACGACTGAAGGAGGAGGCAGAATGTCAGGTTAAGTTAAAAGCCTTCCTGAACTGATGAGTTTTAAGTTGTTTTTTAAAAGAATGAATGGAGTCAGCTGATGTATTTAATTTTGGGAGGACATTTCAAAGTGTTGGCACTATACAGCTAAAGGCCCTGTCACCCTTAGAGTACAGGTTAGCATGTGGGGCACATCAAAATTGCCAGACTCAGAGGACCTTAGTGGGCAATCAGGAGCATAGTGACTGAGAAGGTCACTTATGTAGTCCAGTGCAAGGCCATTTAAAGTTTTGTAGGCTATTAATAAAATTTTGCATTCAGTCCTGTAAGACACAGGGAGCCAGTGGAGCTGAAGCAGAATGAGTATTATATGCTTTCTGTTGCTGGTCCATGTTAGGACTCTAGCAGCAGAGTTTTGAATCAACTGGAGCTATGATGCAAGATTAGAAGTGGCACCTGCCTGTAAGGAGTTACAATAATAAACGCTGGATGTGATAAAAGCATAAACAAGTTTTCTCAGCATTAGAAAAGGGAGAAATGAGAGAACATGGGATATGTTGTGGAGGTGAAAGTAAGAAAGTTTCTTAATGTAGTTTATGTGGGAAGAATAAGAAAGAGAGAAATCCAAACTGACACCAAGATTCCTTGCAAGGCTGAATGAGATCACCATCAAGAGTGACTGAGAAACAGATTCAGAAAGCATTCAGAAAGTAGTCTTGGCTGGTCTGGGTCCAAGTGAAGTTGGTAGCATCACACTACTGCAGATATTTTGTTCACACATTCATACTACAAACCTTTCATCCCATATTACTCCCAAAGGCTGTCTGTTGGAATTAGACCTGGGAACTGTGAGACAACTGGAGTTAACTGATGTCACTATCAAATTTATGGAACCAGCTTTGAGAAGATGCATGCTTTGTAACAGGGTACAGTATCCTGCTAGAAGTAGCCAATTGAAAAAGGTAGATTGTTGCCCTAAAGGAATGCAAATGGTCAACAACCATGCTTAGCCATTCAGTTATATTCAGATGAACTGAGCTGATATTAAAAGGCTTAATGTGTGCCAAAACAACATTCCTCACACCACTACCTTACCACCACCACCAGTCTATGCTGTTGATACAAGGCAGGGTGGATTTTATGAATGTAAATATTGTACTTTTCTGTATGCATACATTTTTATTGGTATAAAGACAAGCATTTTTCTATATAATATTGTTTGCTATATTTAAATAAACTCAAAAGGAAAAAATTGGCATTACATCTCCAATGTAGTTGCTTAACCCAGAGCTCTCATGTATTGCAATTCTAATCAAAGTTTCATCTATACAGGCATTAGAATATTTACAAATACAAAAGCAAACTTTTTTGTTGTCAGTTTTATTGAAATACCATAAATTTGTTTGGATAGAGGATGGGTCCCTGCTGGCCAGGGTAAAAAGGCTTTTAGATTTGCATGAAAGATGCTGTCATGTAGTCCCAGTATTATGAGAGATTAACTATGCAGAGAGCTGCCTGTTTCTTAAAATTCAAGGTTACTTTTTTCAGCAAAAGTCTGACATCATTGAAATCATGGTTAAATATGGACTGGTTTTTCAAGAGTTGTCTCGATATATTGCTCCTAGTTCATTCAGAATTTCCTGTTTATTGTACTCCATTATTTCCAGTGTATGTGTGGGTGGGTGAGGTAGGATTTTTATTAAACTGATAGACTTTTGTGTAGAATAAGAGCCTCTAACTAGAGCTAACTTAAATGTCAATGAAATGACTGCTCTAAATTGTCATTTAAAATTCAAAAACAGGTGGGAGGGTACTGTTGAACTGCAAATAACTTGAGAAATTGAGGATGCAAAAAAATGCCAAAAGTTCAACTATCTCTAAGATCAAGTTTTATTAATTTTGTGTTTTTAAATGATTACATATGTGTCTGTGTGCAAGTTTTATTGTTTTGTTTTTTTTGTTTTTTTTTTTAATTTTTCTGATGTCAAAAATTAAATGTAAAAATCTTTAGGTGTACCTTGTATGTGCTATTTTGGAAATGTTGATGCATTAAATTCTTCTTTCATAAACAATTTATTAAAAGAATAAAATTATTTAAATAATTAAGTCAGCTTAACTTTTAGAGCAGTTAATTTTTTTGTCTCAGTATGATGATCAGCTGAAATAATAATAAATTAATAGCACTAAATATCAGCTAGATGGCAGCAACATGTCAGTAGTGTGCCTTATTGAAATTGTTAGGAAAGAATGGCACTTTATTTATTTAGAACCTATATTACCATATTGTTACCTTACTGTATTCTATACTACTTACCGTGTTCTATAAAATAGATTGTGTGATGCTTAAACAAGAGACAGAAATTCAAAAAGTACCGCACCTTCTTCCAGAACATTTTGCAGTTATTTGCGGGAACAGTCTATCTTTGAATATAGGCTAATACAATTTTTGATTTTGTATGTACAGTATAAATGCCTAGAAGAAAATAAAAACTAAATATTTAAGTGTATATTAAGTGTAAAAGAACAAGATTTTTGTGTTTGATGCTCAAAACTCTTTAACGGTTAATCATATCAAAACCCATTCCATCTTTTCTTAGAGCTCATTTCACGACCAGCAAAAAAGATCTTACTTTTTTTGTCTATTGCAAATTATAAGCAAGCAAAACATTTGTGATGAAATTTGTGCTTGAGCTGGTGTAATAAATGTCTTTTGACATTGGAGGAGTGAGAAGGGGTAGACACCTTGTGGTAATTCATCATTGTTCTATGAATTAATCTTTGCTAGAAAATGACTTATGTTTTTCTAAATCTTACTCTTAATTTCACAGTAAACTTTCACAGAGGCTTAAAAAGCTTGGATGTACTAGATGCTAAATAAAGCTAAAAAAAATTTCTTTCTTCCATGATGACAAGATCATGGTATCAGATCTGCTTTTTATTTTATTTATGCAAATAATATATATTTTATTATTCTTCCAGGTGAAGAACAGAACAGCTAGTGTATATACAGTTAATTATATTTAATATGTACTGTATGTAAATAAATACTAAATGTAGATACAGTATATGTTGCATGGTACTGTATGTATCATTTGTGTTTGTTGCTATTATATTATTATCAACTGTTCTTAGGAAACATGCAAGTAAGAATTTCATTTTATTGTGTAAAGTCACAAATTTGTGCACACTATTTACACATTAGTTAACTGGAATTTATTAATTTTTCTCACTGATTTTTAAGCACTATTTTTTAGTCATTCTCTCTGTGATATCATCACAGAATTGTTTTGATTTCCTTCAAACAGTGGTGTTTTCCACAGATTAAAACAATGGGAACGGTCCTTTTTGTGGATTAGCCAGCTAGTACTATGTACGACATGCCTGAGCATAGCAAAGTGTCTGAACCTTGATATGCAACTCTTCTTTAAGTCTTTGTTTCTTTCTTGTATAATTCTAAAGTAAAATTAATCAGTCTATGGAAATTCTTCAGGTAATGTTTAAATTTAACAAACTAAATTAAAAATACTTACAAATGTACAGTGAAGAATCATTTATTTTCCCTTAGGCAGGGCCACCAGGTTATGCAGTATTGTTGGAGGTAAGATGGTATGGCCAAAATCATTCAATGAACATTCAATATACTCTTATGAGAAAAATCACAATCTGAAGTTGAAGTTCATTTGTTGAGTGATAGGAATACCATCTGGCCAGTAGAAGACAGCAAATGGTCCTAAGCAATAAAAAAAATGGGGTCATATTGCCTTTTTAAAGGCAGGAACTTGCAGTAGGCCAGTTAAAAACCTCTCTACTGGGTGCTTAAGGAATGTGCTGTCTCTTTAAGACAGGTATCTGGGGACATACATTGAAGACCATGCACTTCATTTTAAAACACATTTGTGGCACTGGTTAGCAAACATTTGAGTGGATGGGTTTATTGGGTGATTGGCCCTGAATCCTAAAGTTGAAAGGGCAATAGCAATAGAAAAGTCACAAATTTAATTTAGGTCATTGAATTAACTAATTGGGCCAGTATAATCACAAACATTCATAAAACTGAAATATCTTTATCATCATCTTTAAAACATTGATTCATGATTCCTGTTTA
This sequence comes from Erpetoichthys calabaricus, assembly GCF_900747795.2. Classification (NCBI taxonomy): domain Eukaryota; kingdom Metazoa; phylum Chordata; class Cladistia; order Polypteriformes; family Polypteridae; genus Erpetoichthys; species Erpetoichthys calabaricus. Next base: position 69,371,268 of record NC_041400.2, on the reverse strand, counting down.
GTGTATTCATGCCACAATACCACCTTCTGCTTCATACATGATGTCTGAGAGTTTGTCAAATGATGTAGTGAGAGAGGTATGTGACATTGTGTGTTTTACAAACAAAGTCAGGCTTAGAGGGGGTGTAGGGGAGTGTGGTATTGCGGCAGAGCAGCTCTGGAGGTAAATGGACATATTGGCTGTCTATGTATTCATGTGCGGTTCAGCTGCTTGTCAAATTAGAGCCCCAGGATCTGCAATTAGCACACCTGCATTACTATCAGCTTAAAAGGAGCCTGAACAGGATAGCGAAGGAGAATCAGATTGGTAACCAAAGGCACAGCCAGGAAGTGCAAGTCAGTGCAGTATTGAGAAGGCAGGCGGTCAGTGACTCCACAGAGGACTGAACTTATTAACCTATTTATTATTGGTTATATCCTCCAACGAAAAACACCTGTTTTTATAGTGGATTATTTATTGATTTTATTTATTATGAAGAAGATGGAACTGCACTTTATTTATTATTAATTCATGAGTAGTTAAATGTCAACAGTTTTGCACCAACCTGTGCAGTTATGTGTCCTCATTACCCTAGGACATCTCAGTACATGACTATCGACAGTCCTGGGTTCAACAGGGACATGGCAACTGTAGCCAAACCAGACCATCACAAACAAGAAATTCAGCACACATAAATGCTTAGAGAGTTAGGAGCAAATATGGGGACTGTCATCAAACAATTCATATAGATGGTAGTGATCAATGAAGAGTGATACTGCTGTCATGTTTATCAGTTAGATTTGTTTTGCCTTAACTGTGTCTACCCTGCTGCTCTAGTGGGGTGATTATTGTTGCTGTTGTTATGTTTGTTTTATGAAACATGAAACACTACAAATAAACATTTCATGCAAGCAATTTACACCCATCTTAAGCATTGTTTTATTTTTGTGCTCTAAAGGATCTACTTATATTGAGGCAGGTATAGTAAGGTAGATGAAGTAAGCCCTTATACCATATGCTATTTTAAGAAGGTCTATCTTGTAAACAGCAACTATAAAGGCAATTCAACTGCCTATAATTTTATACCTCCTGAAAGTTTGTCTTTTGTGTATCAGCACAGTAGCCACAGACGTGAGCTAAAACAAATTTCAGTTGTGCATTTATATATGTGTATTTTTTAGACCGTTCATAGAGACCATAGTTCTTAACTCATCTAATGGAAAAGTGCTGTTTGACATGCTCCATTGCCGATTTTAGTAATGTTTTTGTTGTTCTTCTTTCCACACAGCACTAAGTCAGTGAGCCGCTTCCACACTCCCTTCATAGTGGAAAAGAATCAACTTCTATGCCAGCTCCGTGAGCAGCTCATCTTGGACTGTGGAGATGCCTGGGTTACATTTCTGCTGTAGGTATTGCTTCTGAGCTAATTTATTCAGGTTCTTTAATATTTGCCACATTCCTTCTGTTTTTGTGTCAACTCACTACTCAGCTTACTAAAGAATTTTTGTCAGGCAGAAGTTAATAACCAACATCAATTAATTTATAAATTTAAGAGACAGTGAAACTGCATCACTCTCCGTGTAGGATCTCTATGACAGGTTACTCACTGACTTGCAGCTATGTTTAATTTCACTGTTCATCTCAGTTTACCACCAATGGAGGGTTTCACAAGAGTTTCCTCTTGTGCCCTTAAGGGACGGTAGTAGGACAAAGAATAAACAATGTAAACCTCTCAGCATCACTTATCAGTCAGACAGAGACACTGGTTTAAAGCTGTCTCTTGAAATTAGATTTACTTGTATCTTCAAAACCAATAGCAGCAAATATACAGTAATACAAAGAATCTCACAGCTTTTGTTGGCTAAGTCCTCTTACACTTCCATCAGAAACAACAAGACACTGATGGCACATTCCCAGATGGCCCAGTTCCTTATTTACAGAGTATATATCAGGGCTCATCAAATGGTGGCCTTCGGGCCTTGGCCAGCCCTTAAAAAATGATCTGGCCCATTAAAATGTATTTATCACTGCATATCGGCTTGTTTCTGAGCACCAATGCACAAAATTCAAACTCCTTGAATAGAAAATGGCTTGTTCTCTTTGCCCAGACCCTGCTGTCACACCAGATTTTAGATGCCTCTGAACAGCGTACCTTGAAGCTTTCTTTAGGGGCTGAGGTTCCACTACTCTGGTTTTTCAACTAACAAATATCTACAAATATGTCTTTCTCAACCTTTTAAAAGAGAAGAGTCGACAATGAAAATAGGCAGTTTAATAATAATTGGACCGAGAAATATCTATTTTCACTTGTTTTAACAAAACCAGTGTGTCTGCTCTGTAATGAGTCTATTGTTGTCATGAAAGAATACAATTTGATAAGGCATTTTAATACAACAAATTCAAAATTGACACAAATTTTCTAGCAGGCTCAGATGTTCATTGTCGCAAATTGCAAAGTCTAATAATGAGCTGTGAAAGCAGACAAGCTATTCTGGTTCGATTATGTTCTGAGCAAGAAAGGATATGGCAGCCTCCCTCCATGTAGCATGGATTCTTGAAAGAAAGAAAAAAAAATGTTAATTGACTCAGAGTCTGTGAAAGAATGAGTGTTAGCTAATATAGAGGAGGTAGTGACAGATAACAAAGTAAGCCATCCATTCATAAAATACCAATGTCCAATACCACATTCATGACAAGAGTTGAAGTACTGGCAAGTGATGTTTTTAGACAGATAGATAGATACTTTATTAATCCCAAGGGGAAATTCAGCATACTCCAGCAGCAGCATACTGATACAAAAAAACAATATTAAATTAAAGAGTAATAAAAATTCAGGTAAAAACAGACAATAACCTTGAATAATGTTAACATTTACCCCCCCGGGTGGAATTGAAGAGTCACATAGTTTGGGGGAGGAACTTCAGTCTGTCGCTGAAGCTGCTCCTCTGTCTGGAGATGACACTGTTTAGTGGATGCAGTGGATTCTCCATAATTGATAGGAGCCTGCTGAGCGCCCGTCGCTCTGCCACAGATGTCAAACTGTCCAGCTCCATGCCTACAATAGAGCCTGCTTTCCTCACCAGTTTGTCCAGGCATGAGGTGTCCTTCTTAATGCTGCCTCCCCAGCACACCACCGCGTAGAAGAGGGCACTCGCCACAACCGTCTGATAGAACACCTGCAGCATCTTATTACAGATGTTGAAGGATGCCAATCTTCTAAGGAAGTATAGCCGGCTCTGTCCTGTCTTGCACAGAGAATCAGTATTGGCAGTCCAGTCCAATTTATCATCCAGCTGCACTCCCAGGTATTTCTAGGTCTGTACCCTCTGCACACAGTCACTGCTGATGATCACGGGGTCCAGGAGGGGCCTGAGCCTCCTAAAATCCACCACCAGCTCCTTGGTTTTGCTGGTGTTCAGGTGTAGGTGGTTTGAGTCGTACCATTTAACAAAGTCATTGATTAGGTCCCTATACTCCTTCTCTTGCACACTCCTGATGCAGCCCACGATAGCAGTGTCGTCAGCAAACTTTTTCACATGGCAGGACTCCGAGTTGTATTGGAAGTCTTTAATTTTTTAATTAAAAAGTCTTCAAATTTAAAACCCTTTTAGAAAGATTGAAAAAGGCTGATGTAATGTTGCTAGCTGTTGACAAATCCGCTGATATCAGTGACATTGCACAATTATGTCTTTTTTTTATCTTTTATTGAATTTATTAAAATCATGTAACATTCCACACAATCAAGTCAAACGTAACAAAACTAAATTCAATTCAACCCCTACTCATGAGAAAGACAGCCAGAGTAAAACTTTTGAGAGTAGTAAAGAGAGAAAGAGAGAGTCTTTCTCCTCAATATAAATGCTTATTCTAAAATATTATTGTCTGGCTCCTTACCAGGGTTTTAAAATGTTTTGAACAGATCCTCTAAGTGAGAATTTTATTTTTTTCCAATTTCAAATAGTATATATCATCAGTTACCCACTGACTTAAAAGAGGTTGATTAGGGTTTATCCAGTTGAGCAGCTAGGTCTGTACATGAGATTTTTTTATGAGGAGTGCTTTTGCAAAGACTTGTTCAGCCTAATTGATTCTGTGGACATGTGTGCTTTATACACATAACTAGTTGAGATCTTTAATTGATTGATTGATTGATTGTAATCTGTGTGCCACACAGGCACACAGCTAATGTGTGGGAACCAGAATTCTGGCTGGGTTATAGGGGATCAGATGTGCGTTTCTCTCAATGACATACAAATCAATTTATAACTTTTATGTAATGTGTTTTTTTTTCTGTTTTTTTGGTTGATACTCTGTCTCTCTCCATTAAAATGAAACTACCATAAAAATTAGAGACTTAGAGAATTAGTTCATGTCTTTGTAAGTGAGCAAACTTACAAATTCAGCTGGGGATAAAATACTTATTTCCCCCACTGTATGGTCCTCTGTCTCCAAGACAACATTGCCACTTATTCTTCTCTCTGAAAAGTGTTTTCAGAGCTTGTAAGCTTGTGCCATTCGTGTCTAGAGGCCATAATGAGGTGTAACACAGAAACTGAGGTTATAAAAGGTGCTCTTGTGCCATCATCCAAAGTTCATAAAACTATCATCTTGTTTCTAAAATCAGTTTTAGCTGTTGCTGCTGATATCATAAATGGGAGCCAACAATGCAGAATGTTTGTATAACTTCAAAACAGCTTTTGAAACCATCTATACTTAATGGTAGCAGTTCTACATTATACATTTGATATAAACTCAATACCTTAGATTCACAGAGATTATATGAAAAACATTCAGCTAGGAGTTGGTTTCGTCCGTTTATAGGAGATGGACGTCTGAAGCAGAGCTCCGCTAGCAGCGGCTTTATTTTTCCACGTATTTCATATTATTTAGAGGTATCCTGTATTTAACCCGACCAAAGAACTTCCACTACAATATACAAGCATGAGTAACAAGAAGAAAAGTCAGAAAGAACCAGAAAAGAAACTTAAACCTGCATCAAAGTCCGGACAGACTTCCGGCCTGAGTGCAAGTGTAAGGTATGGCCTCACGGAGACTGACCTGGAACAGGCAGAAGAGTGCGCAGAATTCCTGGGACCCCGCTCCATTGTATCGTCTCCAGTCGAGAGTGAAAATGGGAGCGAAGGCGCAAGTGATACAGGTCGCGAGGGATCGCCGATTTCTGAGGATCATTCGAGACTAGAAAGGGCTCTGCAGGACGTGCTCTCATCTACTCATCGCGAGCCTATAACAGGAGCTGCATTTTCACTTGCGGAGCACGAAAGCCGAAGCGAACTGTCCGAACTGAAAGAGATGATCGCTACACAGTCAACTGCCATGGTTATGGCCATGAAGGAGCTTAAGAATGAGCTTAAGAAAGATAACACAAATGATCTTAAGAAGGTGGCCATTGAGCTCAAGAAGGATAACAAAGATAAGGAAACGCGTTTATTTAAACATTTTGACGTGAACTTTAAAGCTATGTTGGAGAAATTAGTGGAACACATTGAAGAAACTAATTCCAAACTGAAAAGGCTTGATGATCATATTAATGACGTTTCAGATCAGCTGGAAGACGTTAAGCAGGGACTCACAGCTCGAGTGGAAACAGCGGAACAACTGGCATCTAACGCCGATGAAAAAGCCACAGCTGCGAACTCGGAATGCAAAAAACTTGGAGACAGACTTGCAGCCCTGGAGGATGGGTGCAGAAGAAATAATATAAGAATTGAGGGTATACCTAAGAAACGAGAAAGCTCAAGCCCAGTGAAATTTGCAGTAGAATTACTATCTAAAATAATTGGAGATGACTTTAAACTCGACAATGAGATAGCCACGGCTTATCGCACAAAGACACCAAGCGCCTTTAAACCTAGGTCTTTTATTGTCCGCTTCGAGCGACTAAGATGTAAGCTTGATGTGATGGCACTTCTCAGACACAAGCAAGAGATTATATTCGAAAATAATCTTATTCGTATTTTTCCCGACTTCTCACCATCAACAGCTGCAAAACGCAGATCCTACATCGACATTAAAAGGATGCTACGGGAAGCCGATATCAAATACAGCCTCTTGTATCCTGCCAAACTGAAAGTGGAAGTTCAAGATCGACATTATATTTTCTTCAGCAAAGAAGAAGCTGAAAAAGAATTAAAGAAGCTGTTTCCGACACTTTTTTGAAAGTTAATTAAAGAGCCGTATTCTATCAAGGCACGGGAAGGACCTATGATCTGATCGCTGGATCCATGTTTAAAGAGACTGGTATTATAATTATACATCCCTTATTTTCTTTTTTTTTTTTTTTTTTTTTTTATCTAGACTTTATATGTTATATGTTTATGTTTTAATCAGAGTTATAGAGTTATAGACGTGAGTGTGAAAATGTGGAAGTGATTAAAGTAGGATTCGTTTTATTTATTTTTTTTTTATTTTACTATACCTTAAAGTAGACTGTTTAACTTCATACCCTTGGTTTATTGCTTGTTCTACTATTTATATAATTACCATTATACTATTACAGTAGGAATTACCAGGTTTATCCTAGACTAGTTTTTAAAATCATTCCCAGGGTTGTTTTTTTTTTTTTTTAAATCTTAATATCTTAACTTAAAAGCGCTGAAGATTATTTCAAGCTTAAATATTGTTAATGAGAACATTTTCGGCAGATAGTATTAAGAATTTAACTGCAAAAGATATCTCTGTTTTAATTCTGTAACGCCGCTGCAGGGGGGGGTTTGTTTTGTTTTGGACGTGCTCTGTCTCTTCGTATGTCAGAGGACTGGAACATCGCGAAGTGGGATCTAGCCTCATGTGGGGAGGCAAAATGGGGGGGTGGGGGGATAAAGGGGGGAGAGAAGGAGAGCAGGTTATATCTAATCTATTCTTGTAATCCTTATAATTATAAATATCAATGCAACAATAGGCTAAAATGCAACAACTCATGGGGAATCTTGAAACTAAGATTAAAACTGCCATATTACCAATTAAAACTATAAATGACATTAAAAACTCAGAATCAATGTCTCCATGATGGGACAGTTAACTTTGTGAGCTGGAATGTTAAAGGCCTGAATCGCGAATTAAAGAGAAAGAAAGTATGCTCTCACCTAACAGGCTTAAACGCTAAAATAGTATTTTTACAGGAGACCCACTTACTAACCAAGGGTCAGTTCAGATTACAAAAAGACTGGACTGGCCAAATGTTCCATTCTAGCTTTATAAAGAAAACTAGAGGGGTGGGAATTCTCATACATAGAACAGTTCCATTTGTAGCATCAGAGGTAGTGTCGGACCCTGAAGGGAGATATGTGATGGTCATGGGCAACTTATATAACAGTAAAATGATTTTGATAAATGTTTATGCACCCAATGTTGATGATAAGGAATTCATGCAAAATCTATTTGCATCCATTCCCAATGTGAACACTCATACAATTATAATGGCTGGGAACTTTAATTGTGTTTCAAATCCACTCTTAGATAGGACTCCTGTGACAGGGGGGACGACATCTAATACTGCAAAGATAATTACACAGTTTTTAAATGATCACAACTTATCAGACCCCTGGAGGTTTCTTAACCCAAACTCAAGAACATATTCGTTCTACTCACCAGTGCATTATAGCTACTCAAGAATTGATTATTTTTTTATAGATAATAATTTCCTGCCTACAATTAAATCATGCAAATATGACACAATTGTTATCTCTGACCATGCCCCTCTAGTCTTGGAGCTAAAATCATTAAGCTCCTCAAACTCACCTCGCAGATGGCGTCTTAACCCTCTTTTATTGGCAGACGAGAACTGCGCAGAATTTATATCCAAACAAATCAGCTTCTTCCTAGAGACAAACACGTCCACAGAGGTTTCTGTAGGAACACTCTGGGAAACTCTAAAGACCTTCTTAAGAGGCCAGATTATTTCATATCTTTCCCATAGAAATAAATTAGAAACCAAGAAAGTGTCAGAGCTAAGAAATGAAATTACTAGAATAGATGAAGAACAAGCCAGGCGTCCAAGTGAAGCTCTTCACAGGAAAAGGCAGGCCCTGCATACAGAACTTAACATCTTAACAAATAAAGAAACTGAACAACTTATTTATAAGTCTAGACAGCATTACTATGAACACGGAGAAAAAGCTAATAAGTTTTAGCTCAACAAATTCATAAACAAGAAGTTCACAATGCAATACTAGTAATCACCAACAAGAATGGAGAAGAAATCATCGACCATAATAAAATAATGCACACATTTAGAGATTACTATAAGTCTTTATATTCCACTGAGCCCAAAGAAGACAACATGCAATCTAATGCATTTCTGGATAATTCACAAATACCACAAATAGATGCTTTAAGTGCTGAGGAACTGGATAAACCTCTAACGCTAACAGAATTACTAGACGCTATAAAGTCACTACAAAGCGGGAAATCATCAGGCCCTGATGGTTACCCCGTAGAGTTTTATAAGAAATTCTCCACTCAGCTAGCTCCACTCTTATTGGTAACATTTACAGAAGCTAAAGACCACCAAATACTACCTCAAACATTTCGACAAGCATTAATCACCGTCTTTCCTAAACAAAATAAGGACTTGTTACAATGTGCATCATATAGACCAATTTCACTCCTGAATAATGATGTTAAGATACTCTCAAAAATCCTAGCTAGAAGGATGGAGAAAGTGCTACCCTCGGTAATATCACAAGATCAAACTGGATTTATTAAAGGCCGACATCTATCTTCAAATCTCCGACGCTTGTTTAATGTTATATATTCACCAGCAAAATCAAACACCCCAGAGATATTACTATCATTAGACGCAGAAAAGGCATTTGACATGATCGAATGGAATTACCTTTTCACTGCATTGGAGAAATTTGGGTTTGGCCCGAATATTTGTGCTTGGATCAAACTACTGTATACCAGTCCAGAAGCTTCAGTTTGTATTAATAACATTTGCTCAGACTACTTTAAACTAGAACGTGGTACCAGACAAGGATGTCCCTTGTTGCCACTGTTGTTTGCAATTGCTATTGAACCACTGGCGGTTCACTGCCGAAATTCTTATCAGATAAATGGGATTGTCAGAGAAGGACTGGAACAGAAAATTTCTCTATATGCAGATGATATGGTCTTATATATATCGGACCCAGAAAACACTGTCCCTGCTGTTTTAACAGCAGTAACAGAATTTCAAAAGATATCTGGTCTTAGAATTAATCTGAATAAAAGTATACTCTTTCCAGTGAACTCACAAGCATATAATATTAAATTAGACACCCTACCTTTTACCATAGCAGATCAGTTTAAATACCTAGGGGTAAATATCACAAGTAAACATAAAGCTCTTTATCAACAAAATTTTGGCGTCTGTATGGAAAAAATTAAGCAAGACTTGCATAGATGGTCAACCCTTCATCTCACTCTAGCCGGAAGAATTAACATTGTTAAGATGAATATCCTTCCTAAACTTCTCTTTTTATTTCAAAACATTTCAATATATATCAATAAATCGTTTTTTAAACAGTTAGATTCAATAATAACCTCATTCATTTGGAACTCAAAACACCCACGTATCCGAAGAGCGACCCTACAAAGACCTCAGGCAGAAGGTGGCATGGCTTTACCTAATTTTCAGTTTTATTACTGGGCAGCAAACATACTAGCCATAAAAACCTGGACACAAATAAATGCACATACACAGGCTTGGTCTGCAATAGAAGTAAAATCCTGTAGTACTTCTTTATATTCCCTGCTCTGCTCTCCAATAAATGAAAGTTATCACAAATATACTAATAACCCAATTGTGCTTTACTCACTCAGAATATGGAACCAAATTAGGAAGCATTTTAAGATGGAAAATCTTTTATCAGTGGCACCTCTGCAAGAGAACCACCTCTTTCAACCTTCGCAAGTATATCCAGTTTTTAATACCTGGAAAAGTTTTGGGATTAAAATGCTCAGAGATCTTTATATAGACAACATATTTACATCTTTTGAACAATTACGTTCAAAATTTATCCTCCCAGCTACACATTTCTTTTACTATCTTCAAATTAGAAATTTTGTTAAACAGAAATTGCCCGATTTCCCCCACCTTGCACCCTCCACAATGCTGGAAAAAATACTGCTCAATTCCGAGGAAACAAACACTATTTCCGCAATATATAAAATCTTATTAGAGTCCCTACCTTTCAAAGATCCAAGAGGACATTGGGAAGAAGATCTCTTAATCAATATATCAGAAAAGGAGTGGAAGGTAGCAAAGCAGAGAATTCACTCGAGTTCTATATGCGCAAAGCATAGAATTATTCAACTAAAAATTATATATTGAGCTCATCTGTCTCGCTTAAAACTGTCCAAAATGTTTCCAGGCCAGGATCCAACCTGCGAGCGCTGCAACCAAGCTCCTGCCTCACTGGGTCACATGTTCTGGGCCTGCACCAAACTAACATCATTTTGGACAAAAATTTTTAAGTGCCTCTCAGACAGCCTTAGTATCACAATCCCTCCTAACCCACTAACAGCTGTGTTTGGTGTCCTTCGAGATGGACTGGAATTGGAGAAGGACAAGCAAACGGTGATTGCATTCACTACACTCTTGGCACGCAGACTTATTTTGTTAAATTGGAAGAATCCTAATTCTCCTCTTATAAGTCAGTGGGAAACCGATGTTTTATATTATTTGAAATTGGAAAAAATCAAATTTTCAGTTAGAGGATCTGTACAAAATTTTTTCAAAACATGGCAGGATTTAATCAATATTATTTTAGAATAACAGAAATAACTATTATTGCATTTAACTCCCTTCTCCATCTCTTATTTATATAGATATTTACTTCTCCCCTTCTTTTGTCTAATGTTGCCTTATTAAAAAGCTTAAAGAAATTTTCCTTTAGCTAAGCTCTCCTTCTCAGGGGTGGGGTTTGATTTGTTTTCAAATTTGTTGGGTTATAAATTGATCTGTTTGTATGGAATGATTACAATGAAAATTAATAAAATAAAAATATTAATAACAAAATATAATGTCACACTAAGGATACATTGACATTATACTGTATGTGCATTCTGAATCAGTGTTTAGAAATGTGGCCATAGTATAATTTTATTAAAGTAGAAAAAATATGATTTAAAAAAAAAAAAAAAAGAAAACATTCAGCTAATTCTTAAGCAAACACCCAATTATTCAAAATGCAAAATACATTTTGCAGTAACCACATAACTTGACAAGAAAAGAATAAAGCATCAAAAGCAAAATAAAGTATGTTTTTAAAATCCACAATTCAGCATTATAAGAAAAGTCCTTTTCTTTCCAGAAGTTGTGCACATTGCTCCAACAGGCCACATTCATCTTTGGGAAAGTTGGAGTTTGATTCAGAAAATAGATCAAAAAATGTCAGTCTGATGTTTTCAATATTTGTGAAATGCTAATTTTGTCTTTACCAAGTGTTGACACTATAGAGATCAGAATACTTAAATGAGCCAGTTGGTGATGTTTTTTAACACTAGAACTGCCAGATGCTTTTTCAGTACTGTAACCTCCAAGGTTATGTAAAGTGGCATCTGAAATCTTTTGTTCTCACCTGTGGCCCATTAGGTCAGACTCCTGATTACATATTCCTAACGCCATACCCCCAAAAGTCACAGATAGTCTGATAAAGCTTGAGTGAATGTAAAATTAAATACAGGTAAAATTCCGTTACAACGAATATCTTTACAACGAAATTTTCATTACAACAAAGTATTTTTATGGTCCTGACAGTTTTCCCATATGACATGAGTCTATAGAAATCTCGTTACTACAAAATACATTCAGCAGATACTTTCATTACAATGAAGTGCCCAAAAGACCTTGAAATGCCTGAATGAATCATCCACAGAGCAGTTGGTTCTGTGGTCGCAGATCAACTGTGCACAACAATCCCCAAACAGAAACACTGTAAATTTTTTTTTCTTTCTTCAAACTTTCCTTATACTGTTTTTTTTGCTGTTTTTGGTTTCAGTGGTTTTCAGTGATACCTTTTGATTATTGCTCGTCAACATTTGAAAAAATCCATTGGAATTTAACTCATTGTCACCCTCCTATAGAAACAGCAGACACGAAAAAATGATAACTGTTCATATTAGAAAAAAGCTTGCCCACCCCCTAACAGAGGGCACACTACACTCCAGCCACTTCGCATCTCTGCCGCTTGCGTTGCCAAGGGGGAGGGGGGAGTATGAACGCATGCTGAGGAGATGCGGTCTGACCAGCTGCTGTCTTGCTGCTGCCTTGCTGCGTGTTCTGCTTGTCGCGCTGCGCATTGATCATTAAAAGCCTGTACAGCAGCTGTCTCTCACCGGGCGTCAAATTGTCTTCCGAGAAGATCACATATCGTCTCTTTCCAAGCCTTCCAAGATTTTTTTATAATACATATATATTAGTCACATTATCTGAGTAGAATTTCAGAGTTGCAACAACACTGGCATTTGGGGTACAGCAATTTAGGATAAGTCTAGGAAGGACAGTAGCACAGACTTTTGATGAGGTGCAAATAATGTTGTCCTTTATTGCCACAAGTGTGCAAAAACAAAAAATAAAGGACTATTTATACATATTTACAAGTTCTTCACCCTCTGTTGCTCTGCAGGAAATTAATTAAAAGACAAATGATTTTTTTCCTTCAGAGAATAAAGTTCTTCCAAATAAAATCAAAAAAGAACAATCAAATATTTACAAAAAGAATTCAATAAGCACACAGCTGACCGTGTCTCTTCCACAGCTATTACCTCCACTCCACTATTAAATCAGGTGTCTACTCTTCTAAGCACCTTATTCATATCTGCACTTCTTTCTAAATGATCAGCCAGTTGGATCAGCCTATAGTCATCCCCTAGCACATCTTAGAGCATTTTATACTCCTATGGAGATTTCCCACCAACCCAACCGATCGTTGTAACACTTGCAGAGTCCTTGTGATATTCCATGTCACAGAACATTGCCAGTCAATGTAATAACTGACTATAGCAGTTAAACGTTTGTATAGTTTAGTTATGAAAAGTGCTTTTACCTGCTGGGTAGGTGGGAAGGCTTCAGGAGCAAATGGCAGGGTGGTAGTATGGAGGCACTCCACGGGTGGAAATGTTGGCAGTTTTGCAGTGAATGAGAAGGCCTGTCACTAATTCACGTGCGTCTGCATTACTTGGTGCTATACGGATGACGAACATCCATTTGGCCGCGTGAGTCATGGCAGAGTAATGGTTGACAATGGAGGCATGTAAGCCGGATGTGCAGGGTAGCTGTGAAATCGGAAAGTCCCAGAGAAATAGTTAAAAGAAAAAAACAAAAGCAACTTCAGGAAGCTGCCTGAAGTTGGAGGTGTCTGTACATGTGTACATGTCTGTGTGCACGTGCATGCCGGCAACTACATACCCACGATTGAACAAGATGCCTGAGATATAGAGAGGCTTCCACTTAGATCAAGGCTACAGGGGTAGAAGGTCACAAGTGGCGTTGTCAATTGAATTGATTCATGCTGGTGTTGATGGTTGGCCAGGTTGGTCGGCGTGGCATATAAAACCAAGAGACACCCAAATAGGATTGTCTTTTGACCATCTGCCATAGGAGAGAGAAAGGTTAGCTGAACAAACTGAAAAGTAACCCTAGTAGAGCATTCCTGTATATAGTGTAGGGGTGTGCGATATTGGCAAAAAATTTATATCTCGATATTTTCTGGGACTTTTACAATAACAATAATTAGACAATATTTTGCATTTTTTAAAAATGTGTTTGTAAAAGTCTGTTTGATTTGGCATGGTCTTGATAATAGGATATTTATTGTAGTTTACTATTGAGATTAATCGAAACAACAGTTAAGGAAAACAGGTCTTAATTATTTACTTAAAACTGAGATAAAATAACATAAAAACATTAAAATCACAAGTCAACGTATTACTGAGATCAAACAGTGCAAGTATGAGTAAACCATTTCTAAGTGACCTACAGGAATTACTTTAAAAATTGCAATAAGACCAACAAAACTATTGTGATGAGAGCATTTTAAACAGACAATAACCTTTAATGTAAAGAAGAAGTGAATCCAAATGGAATAAAATTTCTAATCATAATTTATATACTGGGCATGAACATTACAGTCTGGACAAACATAAACTGCTCTGTAGCAAGGTGAATTGTACAGCATACAAGCAAGAACAAAAATGTAACAAGCTGTACTATTGTGTAAAAACCAAAGTTCTTCTCAAGCACGAATTGGAAAAAAACTATAGCATTTGTAAACAAGTTCTGTCATAGATTGCACAAAGATACAAAAAACCCAAACCTATAACAGTTTTAAACAAATTACTAATTTCACTGGTCAACAAGCATTTTGCTACTGGAATTCTTTCATCTGTACTTTAACAAATTTCCCTTGCTGACTCCAAATCTGAAAACCGTTTTCGTCCAGCACGTCCCGTGTTTTAGTTATGATGTTCCAGGTCTTGGACAACTAGGATGACTGGACAGTAAAGGCGATGCATTTCAGCATTTAAGAATTAAGTTTTGTTTTGAGAAAAGTGAAGCCAAAATTAAGGAAGGTGTTTTTGTTGACCCTGAAATACTTGAACTGTTGCTTGATGATGAGTTCAAAAGGAAACTGAAGCCAACTGAATCAACAACCTCATTCATGCAGGTTGTCCAGAATTTTCTTGACAGTCACAGAGCAGAGAATTATGCTGTGCTTGTGGAGAATATGCTGAAAGTACTGTATATTAACTTACGGAAGCCAGAATATCACTGAAGATGCATTTTTTACATTCTCATGTCGACTTTTTTCCACCAAATCTAAGCGATGTCAGAGATGAGCATGGGGAAAGATTTCTTCAAGATATAAAGGTGATGGACAACTGATATCAGGGAAAAATTCACTCCAAGCATGATGGATGACTGCTGTTGGTTCTTGCAAAGAGAGACAGATATGCAGTACAAGCGCAAAAGCGAGTGCCTCCAATATTTTTGGGCACACTGACCTCACTTTTATAGTGAGGTAAATTGACATAAATATGCTTTAACATGTCTCTGGTATCGTCTTCTGGTTTGGTTTCAGAATAAACACATCAAAACAATTTTGGTGGGACATAGTCCAAACTCCAGATATTGTGTTGATATATTATATTGATATTCAAAAGTGTCAAAACATCAATGATGTGTATTTCAAAACCTGATGTGCTAGCTTAATTCTGATTTCATATATGAAATCAGTGTAAAAAAACTTACTAAAGAGCTGCTCTGAAGTTCCCAGAAGCAAACAAAAATATTTTTTTGTAGACCAGTGTTTTAGGTTCTGTCCAATATTGCACAAAGCTATCATAAAAAATTAAACAACTGAGATTCTACTGAGGAAACTTCAAATTGTGTGACTGAGTCACCAGTCTGTCCACAGCATGTGGGTTCAGAGCAGCACAGTTACATGCTACAACATTTCCTCCAGTGCTGAAAGCCCTCTCTGAATGGCTGCTTGAGACAGGAATGCACAGGTACTTTCCCCAATTTGGGGAAATGTACTTCTTGTGTTTTCCACCAGTCAAGTGGATGTACATCTCTTTCCACCTCAAGTATCAAATAGCTCTTGATCTCTTTTTCAATAACAGTGTGCAGAGACTCACCTTCTCTGAATTCCTGTGTTTTTTAATAGCTGCTAAAAGTTTTTTTTTTCTTTTTCTTTTTTGCTCCCTCCCCTTTGTCATCACAGTGGGGTGAGGAGGCAGGGATCTGTAAGAAAAAAAGAAAAAAAACTTGCAGGGTTCGATTACCAGATCAATTTCACTTTGAAATTTTCAGATGATGGATCAAGTTAGTTATTCAGCTGTCTTTAACGGTAAACGATTTCTGACGTAATTTGCAGATTACCATCTTTTAAGTAACATCATTGTTTTCAAAACCAAACCACTTCCACGTGAGTGAGGGCACTGTTTGCTCGCTCATTTTAAGTAGCTAAATTTCTCAATATAGAGTTATTTCTTTTGTTTCACTGATTTTCCTATATTTTTGTGCTTGTGCCATTATCTTCACTTTAGATTTTGATGACTGTTTTTTTCTGTCCTCTTGATTTTTGTCCAGTGAGAGGGAGGAAGAAGACTTGTTTGGTCATTTGTTTTTTGTTTTTTTTTTTCTTTTTTTATGACCTTTATTCTGACTCATTGTAATTGCTGTACATATGCACCTCCGCTTATTTTTGTTTATTGTTGTATTTATACAGTATAATCATTCTCTGTCATTGCAGAAGCCTGCATTTAATATGAAGTGCATGACATTAGATTTTGTTTCTCTTACTGGCACTTTATTAAAGACTTATTTTCTTTAGAATATTTTTTTTTTGGTTCTGTGCCTCATTTTTCATCACTAATCCGTTCAGTTACGTTACAGACACCCAGAGTTTGAGCATGTGCAGAAGTGCCAGTGCACAGGGTGTCACAGTCCTCTGATTGTTTAGATTTGTTGCATGCTCCTTCCCAACAGAAACTTACTGTACTATATCTATTCAAACTTTCCTCTCTTAACGTTTATATGTGAGGTCTCAGTCAGTCTGTTATTTTTATGGCTCTCTCCCCATTATACAAGCTTTTCCCTACATGTGTATGCTGGCACTCTACATGCCCTTTGTTCCATGATGACAGATTACAACCAGGCTCACAGTTCCATGTCTGTTGGCATGCATTTGACTATAGGCCTCCAGACAAAATGTTTGCTCCAGGACAGACTTCTACCAGAGTGCTTCTGACTGACTCTATGGAGATGCTTTGCAATTTTGAGGCACGTCTTCCTGCACAAATATCCATTTTGAAAATTAAGGAAAACTTTTTCAGCTATAAACCATTAATCTCTGAAACTGCATGAGAGACCATTACAGTATCTTAAATAAAACATGAAAATGTCCAGGAAGAAACTGTTTTTTTTTTTTTTTTTTTTTTAGAGCAGTAGTTTATTTTAATTTAACAAGTTGAAAACAAGTCAATATTACAAAATGGAAAACAATCAACGTTTAAAATAAACCCACGTGGTGCCCCTCACCCACCCGATCTCAATTTCTGTACCATATCACCACAAACCATGGTTACGCCAAATAACCACAATGCCACACACAATACAGGGAGTTCCTGCTTCATGTGGTAGCAGCTGATTTGCAGTTATGACC
Source organism: Erpetoichthys calabaricus (assembly GCF_900747795.2). Lineage (NCBI taxonomy): Eukaryota > Metazoa > Chordata > Cladistia > Polypteriformes > Polypteridae > Erpetoichthys > Erpetoichthys calabaricus. The sequence continues at coordinate 69,354,118 of NC_041400.2, read as the reverse complement.
AGACTTGCTGGATGCTCTGCTAATCTCTGATGCAGAGAAGAAACTTTTCATTAAATATTTTTAAGAAAGTTACATTAAATTAAATAAAGTGTGCTCACACTTTTAATCATTGAAGTGTAAATGTGCTTCATTAAACAAAAAAGTAAATAGAATTTTACAATATACCAGTTAGAAATTCAAGGAATGAGCATGTGTATAGTTCAAAAAAACTTTAAGGGCTGCTGCTTCAAAATGCATGTTTTTAAAAAAAAAAAAAAAAAAAAAGTCAAATGAATTATCCTCTGCCTTTATATAAATTATTGCTTTTATTTATAATAATATGCTTATGAATTCAAGTATGATCAAAAAAGATGTGAGCATATGGAAAAATTATACACATATGTGGTGGTTTGTATATAAAAGCTTCCTGTTTTGCACTGTTAAAATACTTTTAACTTATTGTGGAATTTTTCCAATTGTTTTGTTTAAAAGAATACTTCAAAAATATTATTCACCAATATTTTTTATGTGACTTTCTTATGACTTTTTTTCTTTTTATTGTGAATGTCTTTGCAGCCACTTTGGGGAGCAATACCATGTTTTTAGGAAGGCTGTTGGTCACCTAGCAACCCTAGACTGTGTGTTCTCACTGGCGGAAGTTGCTAAACAAGGCAATTATTGCAGGTAACTATGCAATCAGATACATAAATCCATGGTTACACGAGTTGCCCTTCTTAAAATGGGACTGGTTTTGAAAGGAGAAAAAAATAATCTTCATTTGTCTACACCCACTGTGCAGATAGCTGTATAAAATAATTAATTAGAAATATTCATATTATGCAAATTGTTTCCATCTTTTTTGTGATTAAGGTGATATAATCAATTTCTGTAATTCTCTGCCTGAAATTATTTCCCTTGCTTGTCCCGGTGGTAATGTGCCTACCCAGGCATTGCCAAAAAGGGAAAAAAAATTTTTCTTTAGAACCGACTAGGGGGCTTTGCCCCCTGCTCACTTTGCTCGCCAACCACTGTGTTTGGTTTTCCGGATACACACTTTTAAGATTTTTTTTCTTTGAATTGTTGCTATTTCATTAGTTTCACTTTTATTTCAGAAGTTATGTAAAAACAATATTTGGAATCTTTCGAGTCCCAATATGCTGAATCTTTTAAATGAGGTCAGTGAGACGTGTTTAATGACTTTGTACCATAATTCAGGATAGGTTTCTCTGTTTGGAATTTCAGCACAGACAAAGCAATCTACATCATCAGCAGTTAATAATAATAAAGTAACCAATACATGCATTTGAGGTAAACCACGTTTTTGAAATACTCTGACTTAAACTTCAAAGCCTTACAATATTTACATACTTCTAACATATCACCTGTGACCATATATTCGATCTCTATACGCCTTTTAGTTATTTCTCCAAGTAATAATTTCTCTTTTTTTGCGCTAATGCGATGTTTACTTTCTTTTTTTGACACTGTCGTTTTTTTTCTGCTTTCATATTCTGTATCTTGCTCTGCATGTGTTTCACGCCTGTGTTTTTTGTGAGTCTTTTGAATTCCAGTTTTCATTATCTGTAACCTGCTCTGTATGTGTTTGGTCCCTTTCTTTTGTAAGCTCTTTATGATGTTTTACTTTGTTTCCTACTCTGTCTTTTATTTCTGACCTCGCTTTGTCCTGCTTTTTTTTCAGTGACACCAGGGGGGTATTTTCCGTACGTCGCTTAAATCATCTGAGATCAGATGCCTCATCTTGGATGAGTTAATGCCGGTGAAACTTATCCGGGATAAGTCAGTTTTTCAAACGCAGCCATGTAGTAGATTAGTCTAGCTGGATCTAATCATCCGAGATGAATGCGCACGCCCGCACTGATCGAAAAGTCCATATATATTGAGTCTAGAAAATATGATCAGCAAGTCTTTGATAGGCTGTAACAAAATGACGAAAGAACGGGCGCATTTTTTTTCACACAAGCGGAGCAGGACCTTTTATTCGAAGGACATGAAGAATTTCAAGATTTAATATGCACAAGGGGTAACACTGCAAAAGCAGCCCAAACCAGAAAAGATGGCTGGCAAAAAGTGGCCAACGAATTAAACACTAAGTAGTGTGCATTGTACTTACTGAATGCAGTGTTTCATTTCCTATGTGTCAGATTAATTATTATTTAATATGTCATAATTCCAGATCAAACGTGAGCACAAGGAGAACATGGGAACAGGTTAAAGTGAAGTACAGGAATATACTTCAAACTGGTAAATATTGGTATATAACTATTTAAAGAATTGTTGACATAAATAATCATATATAATATAAAAAACATTAATTTTAAAGCTAATAAGAAGGCAGACAAGCAAAAAACAGGTGGAGGTCCACACGGTCCAGACCTAACCCCTGCAGAAGAGTTGGCTATCCAGCAAAATGCCCATCGCCCTGTTTCTGAGGGCATTCCTGGGGGAAGCTCCTCCTCAGAACCAGTGGCAAGATGCAGTGGTCACTTCATTTCAGGTAAAGGATAGTCATTGCATATATTTGTCCTCAATGTGTGCCATAGGTATGTTCCATATAGCCCTCTTTTTTTTTGTTGGGTCAGTTGTAGGGAATGTCATATCCCTAGAACTTGTGTCTGACCAACGAGATGTTGACGAAGGTCAAATATTTCATGAAGGCACTGTGTCTGATTATTCATCAGGAGGAGAGGTACATTTTCCAAATAATGTTTGATCAAATTCCACTCTGATCAGTCCCATGTGCCCCAATCACATTTGGAAATCCTGGGTAATGAGAATGTTAGGCCGATTGTGAGATTCTTCATGGAACTGTGGGTGTTTTTGCCTGTGTATTACCTACCTGCAATGGCATGAAACGCCTCTTTTATTGTCTGCACATGTAGGTGTCCAGGAAACACTATGAAGACCCAAAGGAAATATTTCAGAGCCAAACAGACTTTACGAATTGCCTGGCAAACTGCACTTTTAGATAGATTTTCCACATCACCTACAGTATATAAAAAAAGTGCCGCTTGCAAAAAAACCTCAAAGCAATGCATACTGTCTGTGTGGTTGTGAGAGCCCGACTTCGCCTAGTTTGACTTCGAATATAAGGTGGTAATAAATCTTTGAGGTACAATATTCCCCCTTGGCTAAAGCGGTATCTTTCGAAAAGAATTTCCTCCGGGAGCAATAAAGGATCTTGCCGATCGCGCAAAACCTTCTCTATATGAAATTCTCTTCTTATAATTTGCGCACCGATATCAATTGGTCGCTCATTCATGAACGGTGAAGCCATGACTGAATGAATTCCATGCACGGACACTGATTAAATGTGTGAGCTAATCCTTGTTTACATAAAACAAACCTGCTCTGAGCAGGTTTGAGTATTTGGATGAGCTGCTATGACAACACATCCAGCAAGAGTTTCGAAAAACCGACAGATCCAGGATCATGCCAAATCGTCAACAATTACATCCGGCTAAACGAGTAATCCACATACGAAAAATACCCCCCTGGTCCGTGGTGATTATTTTCCCTTTTTCGAGTACAGTAATCCCTCCTCCATCGCGGGGGTTGCGTTCCAGATCCCCCCGCGAAAGGTGAAAATTCGCGAAGTAGAAACCATATGTTCATATGGTTCTTTTTATATATTTTAAGCCCTTATAAACTCTCCCACACTATTATAAACATTTCCCGCACAATTATACAGCATAAACCCTTTGTATTCTCTTAGATATTAGGTAAGATTCGTTGAAATATATACAGTAAAACCTAAATATTATTTTAAAGATATCGAGCGTCTCCGATATCACATATGTTATAGCCATTACAACAGACAGGCCACCAGCAATATATACGTACAATGCAAGAATAATTGTATACAGTAAAATGTGTGTACAGTGACACTAAACTATGTACATGTAATAAGTGCTGTACGTAGATAATTAATTATGGTTACTCACCAACAATGACACGACGACTTGTCCGATAACGATGAGTTTAATTTTACTGCACAACAAAGGAGAGCGTTACAGCTCTTCTAAAGGATCCTCTTCAGGCATCTGTGTAGCACCGCCGTCATTCTTCTTCCATCAGTCTTCAATCCAAATCCCTAAAGCAGATTCCATCCAGACTACTGCCTTATCACGTCCACTTGCAACTCGTTTTGAGCCCTGGTTAAAGGACACTGCGGTTGTAGATCTTTTCCCCCTTTTTAAATAAAAAGAATCGTGGACTCATTGATGCCGTAATGGTGTCCTGCAGCGGTGTAGCTGTTCCCTTCCTTCAACATATCCAAAATTTTTACCTTTTCTGCAATCATTTGCATCTTCTGTTGGCGCTTGGACACGGCCCCTGAAGCAGTAGCAGGAGCACGTTAATGCTGAATGAGTGAGATGAGACTTCCTGGTTAATGCAGCACTCCGTCGCTGAGCCAATCAGCACACAGGAACTTTAACTGTGTGCTCTGATTAGGTAGTTTCTCAGTCATCCGCCAATAGCGTCCCTTGTATGAAATCAACTGGGCAGACCAACTGAGGAAGCATGTACCAGAAGTAAAAAGACCCATTGTCCGCAGAAACCCGCAAAGCAGCGAAAAATCTGCGTTATATATTTTATGCTTACATGTAAAATCCGCGATAGAGTGAAGCCGCGAAAGTCGAAGCGCGAAATAGCGAGGGATTACTGTAATAATTTCCATTTGTTTGCGCTACTGCAATCTTTACTTTCTTTTTTTTTATACTTTCTAATTTTCCTACTTTTATATTCTTCAGCTTTCTCCACATTTGTATCACGCATAAGTTTGTTTTTTTTTTGAGCCTTTTGAATTCCACTGCTTTCATAATCTGCTCTGCATGTGTATAGCGCCAACGTTTGTGAACGTGTTTATGAAGTTGCGAAGGCAAAAAGACTGTTTTCCACTCTTTGCCTTTTATTTCTGACCTCGATTTGTCCTGCTATTTTTTCAATTACACCTGCTTCTGATGATTAATTACCTTCTGTTTGCGCTAATGCGATCATTACTATCTTTTCTTTTTTGATACTGTAGCGACTCATGTAATAAAGTGTCGCAAAAGTTCTACTTGAACATTTGCCGACTTTGTAACCCCAAACACAATACTTTCGAATTTTACTGCTTTCATATTCTGTGCCTTTCTCTGCATGTGTATCATGCCATCGTTTGTTTGAGCCTTTTGAATTCCACAGCTTTCATAATCTCTTATCTGCCTTTTTTTTTCTCTCCAACACTTTTGGGTCTGTTTTCTCCGTGCTGCTCTTTCTTCTTTGCTTTTAGTGATTGAAGTTTCATCTAGAACGTATTGTCCTTATACGCTTTGTATGTGCTGAGAGCACAGGATCTGTGTGTGCTACATGCCTTTACATGACTGAGTGTTTTGCTGGCCGTGCTCTTATTAGATAAGAAGGGGCGTCTCTTGCAAGAATCTCATGTTCCACGACCCTGGGAGATGGCCCTGGGACAATCTCTTGGCACCAAGTCTCATGTTTACGGTCCCCGCGAGATGCTTCGTGTCCAGTCTTTTTTTGTCTCGCAGGTCTTTTAAATGTCTGCCGAGAAGATCACGTCTCGTCGCCCTGCTTTTCCTTTCTAGGATTTTTTTTTTATAATAGAGAGACATGTTTCCCCTAACAGCTGCAAGTGCTAATAATAATAATAATAATAATTCTTTGTATATAGCGCTTTTCTCACTACTCAAAGCACTCAGCAATTGCAGGTTAATATGATAATAGGCCCCGTAGCCATGATATCCGGATATCAATATGATACTTAGGTTAAAGCTATTGTATGAATCATCATACTAGCTTTACTTAAGACTGCAAAATGTCCTCACAAGTTCAGAAGCAGTGTTTCTCTGACCAAACAGTAAACTTTGTGAGCTGCAATGACAAAGGTTTTAGTCACAACCTAAAATGAAAAACAGTATTTTGTCATGTAATAGATCTAAATACTAAGATAGTATTTTTACAGGAGACTCAATGTAATAAATAAGGAACAGTTTCGGTTTCAAAGAGATTGGATTTGCCAAATCTTTCACTCCAGCTATACAAAGAGAGCTTGAAGAGTGGGAATCTTAATACATAAAGCAATCACATTTGTCGTATCAGGAGTAGCAACTGATCCTGAAAGGCAATATGTCTTGGTGATGGGTAATTTATTTAAATCTAAACTAATTTTAATAAATATCTAGGCACCTAATGTGTATAATAGAGATTTCATCCAATACGTATTTGCATCTATTCCTAATATGAACATTAATAAAATTATAATGGCTAGGCTCCAGGGTAGGTCTTCAACTATAACGGCAAGAACTCCTAATGCTGCAAAAATAATCCCACAGTTTTTTAATGGATCATATCTAATCAGACCCATGGAGATTTTTAAATCCAATCCCAAGAGTTTATTCCTTCTTCTAATCTGTACATCACAGTCATTCAATAATTATTTCTTTATAGATCATAATTTGTTGCATACTATCAAATCGTGCAAGTACTATATTGTTATCTCTGACTGCGCCCCTTTGATCTTAAATCACTATGACCTACAGACTCATTTCATAGCTGGCATCTTAATCTCATGTCATTAGCTGATCAGAATTGTACAGAATTCATCTATAAGCAAATGGATTATTTTCTAGACACAAATGCATCCTCAGAGGTCTGGGAATGCTGACAGATTATTTAATATCTTTCCCACAAAAATAAATTGGAAACCAAGAAGGTGTCAGAGTTCATCAACGAAGGTCTCCAAATGAGGTACTTCATAGGAAAAGACAGGTTTTGTGATCAGAATTTAATCTCTTGACAACAACAAAAACAGTACAGCTAATTTTTAAATCGTGACATTATTACTATGAATTTGGAGAGATGGCTAATAAGGTCTTGCCTCAACAAGTCCACAAGCAGGAAGTTCGCATTGCAGTAACAGAAATTACCAACACAGATGGAGATAAAGTCATTGACCATCAAAATATAACCCACACATTTAGAGAGTATTATAAGTCTGTATATTCTATTCAGTTTAAAGAAGATAGGACACAATCTAATGAGTTTTTTGATTCATTACAAATACCACAGCTAGATACTGTGAATGCAGAGGAACTGGAAAAATCTCTGACACCTTCAGAATTACTGGACGCTATAAATTTACTTCTAAGTGGGAAAACAGCAGGCCCTGATGGCTAACCAGTGGAATTTTATAAATAAAAATTCACATGTTCACTCCACTAATATTAGCAATGTTTATGGAATCGACCAAGCATTAATTACCATCTTTCCAAAAAAAAAAATAAGGACTTATTACAATGTACATCATACAGACCAATTTCACTTCTGAATAATGATGTTAATATACTCTCCAAAGTTCTGTCTAGAAGGATTGAGAAAGTGGTACCTTCTGTAATATCACACAAACCAGATTTATTAAAGGTAAACATTTAGTTTCTAATCTTCAACATTTCTTTAATGTAATATACTCACCCATAAAATCTTAACACACCAGAGATGTTAATCTGGCACTCACATCTGTCATGGCACTCACATCTGTCATCATGAAGTGCTTTGAGAAACTGGTGCGGAGTCATATCATCGCCTGCCTGCCAGCAGACCTGGACCCATTTCAATTTGCTTATAAAGCAAAGAGATCCACGGAGGATGCTGTGGCCACAGCCCTTCATGCTGCCCTGACCCACCTGGAGCAGCAGGGGAGTTACGCCAGACTGCTCTTTGTAGACTTCAGCTCGGCGTTTAACACCATCCTCCCACAACGACTGGTGTCCAAACTGGCAGATCTGGGACTTCCATCACTCACCTGCAGTTGGATACTGGACTTCCTGTCGGGTCGCTCCCAGAGGGTCAGGCTGGGTCTCCACACATCCACTGCTCTCAGCCTCAACACTGGGACGCCGCAGGGTTGTGTGCTCAGCCCGCTCCTCTACACCCTCTACACATATGACTGTGTCCCCACTCACCATAGCAACAAGATTATAAAGTTTGCGGATGACACGACGGTGGTCGGACTCATCTCGGGCAAGGAGGGTGAGCTAGCATACAGGGACGAGGTGGAGCGACTGTCAGAGTGGTGCACAGTCAATAACCTGCTCCTCAACAACAAAAAAACAAAGGAGCTTGTTATTGACTTTAGGAAAAACAAAACTGACATCCAGCCACTCATCATTGGCGGGGCATGTGTGGAGAGGGTCCCGGTGTTCAGGTTTCTGGGTATGGAGCTGGAGGATGACCTGACCTGGAGTGCCAACACCAAGGAGCTGCTAAAGAAGGTGCAGCAGAGACTGTATTTTCTGAGAATTCTCAGAAAGAACCACCTCCCAAAAAATCTGCTCCTTGCTTTTTATCATTGTTCCATCGAGAGTGTGCTCACGTACGGACTGTGTGTGTGGTACGGCAGCTGCACTTCCTCAGAAAAGAAAGCGCTCCACAGGGTCGTCAGGATAGCGGAGAGAACAATTGGTTGTACCCTCCCCACTCTGGAACAAATCTACACCTCCCGAAGCCGCAAAAAAGCAATAGACATTTCACAGGACTCATCACATCCCGGTCATTGCCTCTTCCAGCTTTTGCCATCGGGCAAGAGATACAGAGCTATGAAAACTAGGACAAACCGCCTTAAAAACAGCTTTTATCCGAAAGCAATCATGGCCCTGAACTCAAAATAAAACTGCTCCATATTATTCTTCCAATGTGCAATATAGACCGTAAGTCAACAAGTGCAATTTGTATATTTATTACTATTCAGTTTGTTATTATATTCTGTCTTCTTGTCTTTTTGTCTTTTTAACTCTTATTCCTCACACTGAGTCGATTGCACCTTCAATTTCATTGTTCCTTTGTAAAAGTGACAATGACAATAAAGATCTATCTATCTATCTATCTATCTATCTATCTATCTATCTATCTATCTATCTATCTATCTATCTATCTATCTATCTATCTATCTATCTATCTATCTATCTATCTATCTATCTATCTATCTATCTATCTATCTAATATCTTTGGATGCAGAAAAAGCATTTGACATGGTTGAATGGGACTGCCTATTCACGACATTAGATAGATAGATAGATAGATAGATAGATAGATAGATAGATAGATAGATAGATAGATAGATAGATAGATAGATAGATACTTTATTAATCCCAAGGGGAAATTCACATACTCCAGCAGCAGCATACTGATAAAGAAAATATTAAATTAAAGAGTGATAACAATGCAGGTATACAGACAGACAATAACTTTGAATAATGCTAACGTTTAACATTACACAAATTTGAGTTTGACCTAAACATATGTATATGGATAAAACTACTTTATACTGTACCAGTTAGAGCCTCTGTTTGTATTAACAACGTTATTTCAAACTACTTCAAAATAGAATGTGGTACTCGACAAGAATGCCCTCTATCATCATTGCTTTTTGCAATTGCCGTTGGCCATTCACTTTTGAAATGCATCAGAGATAAATGGGATTACCAGAGGAAGACTTGAACAGAAAATATCACTGTATGCAGATGATATGGTTCTGTATATATCAGACCCATAAACTTCAAGTACAAGTAGTTCTTAACACTAGAATTACCGAAGCCTATGAAAACAACAACAACAACATTTATTTATATAGCACATTTTCATACAAAAAGTAGCTCAAAGTGCTTTACATAATGAAGAGAAGAAAAATAAAAGACAAAATAAGAAATTAAAATAAGACAACATTAGTTAACATAGAAAGGAGTAAGGTCCGATGGCCAGGGTGGACAGAAAAAACAAAAAAAAACTCCAGAAGGCTGGAGAAAAAAAAAATAAAATCTGTAGGGGTTCCAGGCCACGAGACCGCCCAGTCCCCTCTGGGCATTCTACCTAACATAAATGAAATAGTCCTCTTTGTAGTTCGGGTTTTTCACGTAGTCACTTGATGCTGATGGTCATACAGACTTCTGGCTTTTAATCCATCCATCATTGTTGGAACATCATGGTGCTTTGGGTGTGCGCCACCACCAACAGGACACCGGAAAAGGAAACAGAAGAGAGAGTAGGGGTTAGTACAGATTTTGAATGAATAGTTATTATAATGAATTGGATATACAGAGTATCAGGATTAAATTACAGTGAAGTTATGAGAAGGCCATGTTAAAATAATGTGTTTTCAGTAGTTTTTTTAAAGTGCTCCACTGTATTAGCCTGGCGAATTCCTACTGGCAGGCTATTCCAGATTTTAGGTGCATAACAGCAGAAGGCCGCCTCACCACTTCTTTTAAGTTTTGCTCTTGGAATTCTAAGGAGACATTCAGTTGAGGATCTGACGTTACGATTTGGAATATAAGGTGTCAGACATTCCGATATATAAGCCGGGGCAAGATTATTTAAAGCTTTATAAACCATAAGCAGAATTTTAAAGTCAATTCTGAATGACACAGGTAACCAGTGTAGTGACATCAAAACTGGAGAAATGTGTTCGGATTTTCTTTTCCTGGTAAGGATTCTAGCAGCTGCATTCTGCACTAGTTGCAAACGATTGATGTCTTTTTTGGGTAGTCCTGAGAGAAGTGCGTTACAGTAATCTAGCCGACTGAAAACAAACGCATGAACTAATTTCTCTGCATCTTTCGATGATATAAGAGGTCTAACTTTTGCTATGTTTCTTAGGTGAAAAAATGCTGTCCTAGTGATCTGATTAATATGCAATTTAAAATTCAGATTACAATCAACGGTTACCCCTAAGCTTTTTACCTCCAAATTGACTTTTAATCCTAATGCATCCAGTTTATTTCTAATAGCCTCATTGTATCCATTATTGCCAATCACTAAGATTTCGGTTTTTTCTTTATTTAATTTGAGAAAGTTAATATTCATCCATTCTGAGATACAGGTTAGACATTGTGTTAGTGAATCAAGAGATTTGGGGTCATCAGGTGCTATTGATACATACAGCTGTGTGTCATCAGCATAGCTGTGGTAGCTCACGTTGTGCCCGGAGATAATCTGACCTAATGGAAGCATGTAGATTGAGAAGAGCAGCGGACCCAGGATAGAGCCTTGTGGAACACCATATAGAATATCATGTGTCTTTGAGTTATAATTACCACAACTAACAAAGAATTTTCTCCCTGCCAGGTAGGATTCAAACCAATTTAAGACACTGCCAGAGAGGCCCACCCATTGACTAAGGCAATTCTTAAGAATATTATGATCAATGGTGTCAAATGCGACACTCAGATCTAAGAGGATGAGAACAGATAAATGGCCTCTGTCTGCATTTACCCGCAAGTCATTTACTACTTTAACGAGTGCAGTTTCTGTGCTTTGATTTGTTCTAAAACCTGACTGAAATTTATCAAGAATAGCATGTTTATTGAGGTGCTCATTTAACTGTATAATGACTGCCTGCTCTAGAATTTTACTTAAGAAAGGCAGGTTAGAGATGGGTCTATAATTTTCAAGAGCAGAGGGATCGAGATTATTTTTCTTAAGTAGGGGTTTAACTACCGCAGTCTTAAGACAGTCTGGGAAGACCCCCGTATCTAATGACGAATTTACTATGTCAAGAACATTATCAATAAGCACACCCGATACTTCTTTGAAAAAAATTTGTTGGTATTGGGTCAAGGGCACAGGTGGAGGGTTTCATTTGAGAATTTATTTTATGTAAATCAGGTAAATCTATCCTAGTGAAAGACTTTAATTTGTTTATTATGGAGTACTGGGGTTTAGGAGGATCCTTAGTGTTGGGGAGATATACTATGTTATTTCTAATATCATTAATTTTTTGATTGAAAAATACAGCGATAGCCTCACAGGTTTTACTGGAAGTACTTAGGGAGGCATTCCTTTGAGTTACCTGGGTTTAACAGATGATCAATTGTCGAAAATAAGACTCTGGGATTACTAGCATTGTTATTTATAATCTTAGAGAAATAGCAGCGCCTCTCAAGACGGACTGTGTTATTGTATTCTGTTATTTTAACTTTTAATATTTCATAGTCAATAGTTAGTTTATTTTTCCTCCATTTACGCTCAGCTCTACGGCATGTTCTCTTTAAATCAGACACTCTTTGGGTCTTCCATGGTATAACATGCTAGAAGATTTTTTTAACTGTCTTTTCAGGTGCAACTAAGTCAACAGCAGCCCTCACTTTAATATTAAATCCTTCCACCTTACTATTTATATTCTCCTCGCTATTATAGTTGGCACTATAAACGGACTGATTGGTTAGAATGTTTGTAAGTTTTAAAGCTGCTGATGAGTCAAAGAAGCGTTTTTTAACAATATGCTTCTCATGAGTGTTTTCTATCATTATTTCTATATTAAAGAGTAGAAGAAAATGGTCTGATAGACCCGTATCAATGACCTGCTTTATATCAACTTTTAGTCCTTTAGTAATTACTAAGTCTAACGTATGACCTGCTTTATGTGTAGGCTGATTAACGAGCTGTCTCAAATCAAAAGAGTCCAGGAGGTTAATAAATTCTTTTACTTTTGGTCACATTGATTATCTATATGAAAATTAAAGTCGCCGACTATTAAGAGTGTGTCATAGTTCGTAATTAAGATTGACATCAAGTCAGAGAATTCCTCAAAGAAAGACGCGTTGAATTTTGGAGGTCTATACACGGATAATACTAGAACGTGAGAATCTCCCTGAATAATAATGGCGAGATACTCAAAAGACTTGAATTTACCAAAACTGATATTTTTACATTTTAACCTGCTTGAGTAAATGTTTGCTAGTCCTCCACCTCTCTTTCCTTGGCGATCAGCACGAGTAAAACTGTAATCCGGAGGCGCAGATTCGATTAAAACAGCTGCGCCATCTGAGCTAAGCCATGTTTCACTTAGTGCAATAAAATCTATTTTTTTATCACTAATAAGATCGTTGATAAAAAAACGTCTTGTTAGCTAAAGCTCTAATATTTAATGGTGCCATATTCAATGTTTCGGAGGAGCAGAGATGAATACTATGTGCTTATTGATATATGGAACAGGAATTAAGTTATTTTTATTAGCGCCGCTCTGTGTGTATTTTTTGTTTAATCTATGATCTGTTTTTACAGTTTTAATACATTGTTCATCTAAAGTAGTAACCTGTAAAAAAAACTTGTAATCCCAGCCCACCTTAAATCCCTGCACATCTCTCCATCAGCGACTTTTGTTTTGTTAATGTGTCAACCAGCACAAGCAGCAAGCAGCCTGGTGTCCCATCCCCCACCTTGACGGAGCTCAGATCTCCCAGCTCAAGCCAAAACTCCTTATCTGCATGTGAGATTCTTGGAGTTTTATAGGGTCAATAATACAGTATATCATTATTTGGAATGCATGCATTTCATGTGTGCTCCGTGTCTACAAATATCTGGGTAAGTGTAGGAGGAAAGGAAATATGAGGCAAGCAATGATGAACACATACCTAAAGCAGAAACTTTTTCCATGTTATACTAATAATGACGTGAAGTGTATAATGTCTGAAGACTTTAACCCAAATATCAAATAAACATGTACGCCTTTATTCAAGAATATAGCCAAAGACAGGAAGTTGATACATGTTCTTGAATGGTGCAGAGGTAAGAACTGCTGCCTTATAATCCAAAGGTACCGGGTTTGAGTCTCGGCGCTTCAAGAATTGAGCTGCTGCTATTATTATTACTACTAGCAAAATACCTGCGCTTCGCAGCGGAGAAGTAGAGTGTTAAAGAGGTTATGAAAAAGAAAAGGAAACATTTTAAAAATAACATAACATGATTGTCAATGTAATTGTGTTGTGATTTTTATGAGTTTTGCTGTCTCATATATGTATATATATATATATATATATATATATATATATATATATATATATATATGTATGTATATATATATATATATATATGTATGTATATATATATATATATATATGTATGTATATATATATATATATACATATACATATATACAGTGATCCCTCGCTATATCGCGCTTCGCCTTTCGCAGCTTCACTCTATCGCGGATTTTATATGTAAGCATATTTAAATATATATCGCGGATTTTTCGCTGCTTCGCGGGTTTCTGCGGACAATAGGTCTTTTAATTTCTGGTACATGCTTCCTCAGTTGGTTTGCCCAGTTGATTTCATACAAGGGACGCTATTGGCAGATGGCTGAGAAGCTATCCAGCTTACTTTCTCTCTCTCTCTCTCTCTTGCGCTGACGTAGGGGGGTGTGAGCAGGGGGGCTGTGTGCAGCTGCTCCTGAAGGACATGCTGCACGGAGCTTCGCATACTTAAAAGCTCACCGGGCACGTATTGATTTTTTTTATCTGTCTCTCTCTATCTCTCTCTTCCTGCTCCTGACAGAGGGGGTGTGAGCTGCCGCCTTCAACAGCTTTGTACCGGCAGTGCTTCGCATACTTAAAAGCCAAAAAGCCCTATTGATTTTTTTTTTGACTGCTTGCTTTGCACTCCTTTGAAAAGGAAGATATGTTTGCATTCTTTTAATTGTGAGACAGAACTGTCATCTCTGTCTTGTCATGGAGCACAGTTTAAACTTTTGAAAAAGAGACATGTTTGTTTGCAGTGTTCGAATAACGTTCCTGTCTCTCTACAACCTCCTGTGTTTCTGCGCAAATCTGTGACCCAAGCATGACATTCTAAAAATAACCATATAAACATATGGTTTCTACTTCGCGGATTTTCCTATTTCGCGGGTGGCTCTGGAACGCAACCCCCGCGATGGAGGAGGGATTACTGTATATATATATTATATATATATATATATATATATATATATATATACATATATATATATATACATATACACATATATACACATGGCTCCCACGGCCATCGAGCTGCACTCCATTACAGTATATGGACAAAAAAGAGGTTCCAGTTATGACCATTACGTGTACAATTTTGAAATGAAACCTGCCTAACTTTTGTAAGTAAGCTGTAAGGAATGAGCCTGCCAAATTTCAGCCTTCCACCTACATAATGGAAGAGGCGGAGTCACGTATCGCGTCATCAGGCCTCGTACGTAATCACGTGAACTGAAAACAAGGAAGAGATTTACAGCACGACTCAAACGCGGGAACGAAGGTAAATGACGTTAATTGTTGAGTGTCTTTTAATACTGTGTAAGCATACATATTAACACATGTGCAATTAAACGTGTGCATTTACGGGGTTATTTCTCAGGCTTAAAAGCTCGCCTTTTATCAAACGCGGGAACGAAGGTAAATGACGTTAATTGTTGAGTGTCTTTTAATACTGTGTAGGGATGCATATTAACACATGTGCAATTAAACGTGTGCATTTACGGGGTGATTTCTCAGGCTTAAAAGCTCGCCTTTTATTAAAAAGGTAAATGCACACTGTTTTCATTCTGAAGGGCACAAACCACGTTGGATTTCAGCTGTTAAACACGCAAAAATGTCGGTAAACCAGATAAATAAGCACAACATATTATCAGTTTTATTGTATGCTTACAATACATATAGAAATGTGTTAATCGTTAACTAATAGTATGGGATGGTGTTTTTCGACTCGCACCATGTCTTGGTGGGTTTGTGTAGCTTATTGTCAATATCTTTACACCTGTTTTTAAGAATTATTGACTGAAACGGGCTTTTACGAAAAAAGTTAGGGCTTTGCTACAGGATACACCCTCCACAAGTTAAGGAAGTAAAAATAAATGTATATATTTCTGTTTTATTTAAACCTTTTAAGTTCGTATGCATAGCCCCATTTGGCTGTTTTAGTTTTTTTTTTTTCTTTCTTCAGTAATATTTAATCTCCTTAAAGAAAAACAACATATGCATTTTACTTTTTTTGTATCTCTTTAGTAATATTTTAGTGTAAAAGGATAACCAGTATTTAAACCTTTTATATTACATTCATTACACAATGTTGAAAAATTAATAAGAAAGCTACATACTGTATTTTGGCAGCTGCTGCTTTAATTTTCAATGAAATGAAAAAAGCTCTCCAAGAGAAAACCTCAATGAAGAAGAAACAGTTTGCACTATCTAAAAAGGAGAAACCCTCATTTATAAAGGTTTGCTGCAGATGATTTAACTGAAAATAAATGAATAGTTCCTATGTGTATAATACATATTTATCTATTTGACTTATGCCTTTATTGCAGCAACTTGCAACATCTGAGGTACAATTTGTTACATTACTTTTGTTTTTTGCAGCACAGGCAGGTGAAGTGACTTCCTCAGGGTCACACAGTGGTGTCAGTACCAGGATTTGAACTGACAAGCTCCGGGTTTGCTGAAATATTACTGAAGAAAGAAAAAAAATGAAAATGGCCAAATGGGGCTATGCATACAAATGTCCATCCATCCATTATCCAACCCGCTATATCCTAAATACAGGAGCCAATCCCTGCCAACACAGGGCACAAGGCAGGAAGCAAACCCCGGGCAAGGTGCCAGCCCACCGCAGGGCGCACACACCCACCACACACCACGGACAATTTAGAATCGCCAATGCACCTAACCTGCATGTCTTTAGACTGTGGGAGGAAACCGGATTACCCGGAGGAAACCTAGACAGACACGGGGAGAACATTCAAACTCCACGCAGTGAAGCGAACCCGGGTCTCCTAACTGGCACCTTTCACTGCGCCACCATACTGCTCGCATACAAACTTAAAAGGTTTAAATAAAACAGAAATATATACCTTTATTTTTACTTCCTTAACTTGTGGAGGGTGTATCCTGTAGCAAAGCCCTAACTTTTTTCATGAAAGCCCCTTTCAGTCAATAAGCCTTAAAAACAGGTGTAAAGCTAAACTTGCAACACCGCTATTCAATTACACTTGCCTAACGCCTCTCCTAAGGGGAGATACTGTGGGATCTGGGCATCCGTCAAAGCACCAATCACAGGCCCGATTAGAAAGCGGGAAGCTGTGATTTATCGTCTCCCTCCCATGTAACAATCACAGCCCGTGTTACAACGCACTATGTATGTATGTGTATACATGTGTATGTGTGTGTGTATGTATGTGTATATATATGTTGATATGTGTGTGTATATATATATATACAGTGGAACCTCTAGATACGAGTTTAATTCGTTCCAGCACTGAGCTTGTATAGCGAATTTCTCGTATCTAGAACAAACGTCCCCATTGAAAATAATGGAAATCCAGTTAATCCGTTCCGCATCCCAAATATCTATACATATTAATAAAAGGCAAAGCCCTCACTGACTCACTGACTGACTGACTGACTGACTCATCACTAATTCTCGAACTTCCTGTGTAGGTGGAAGGCTGAAATTTGGCAGGCTCATTCCTTACAGCTTACTTACAAAAGTTAGGCAGGTTTCATTTCGAAATTCTACGCGTAATGGTCATAACTGGAACATGTTTTTTGTCCATATACTCTAATGGAGGAGGCGGAGTCACGTATCGCGTCATCACGCCTCCTACGTAATCACGTGAACTAAAAACAATGAAGAGATTTACAGCACGAGTCAAACGCGGGAACGAAGGTAAATGATGTTAATTTTTGACTGTCTTTTAATACTGTGTAAGCATACATATTAACACATGGGCAATTAAAAGTGTGCATTTACGGGGTGAAGGTAACTGACGTTGTTCACTGTCTTTTAATACTGTGTAACCATACATATTAACACATGTGCAATTAAACATGTGCATTTACGGAGTGATTTCTCAGGCTTAAAAGTTCGCCTTTTACTAAAAAGGTAAATGCAAAACTATTTTCAATCATTCTATGATCTGCTTCTCACAACTGAAGGCACCGTGGCTGATGGTAAATAACGTTAATTTTTGAGTGTCTTTTAATACTGTGTAAGCATACATATTAACACATGTGCAATTAAACGTGTGCATTTACGGGGTGATTTCTCAGGCTTAAAAGCTCGCCTTTTATCAAACGCGGGAACAAAGGTAAATCACATTGTTCACTGTCTTTTAATACTGTGTAACCATACATATTAACACATGTGCAATTAAACGTGTGCATTTACGGGGTGATTTCTCAGGCTTAAAAGC